>NC_137882.1:5440194-5550194 GCF_963924005.1 Protomyctophum bolini | reverse complement strand
TAAGGTCAAAACAAAGTCTTTTGTCAATGATGTGTCTCAGAGTCCTGAAGCCGGCCCCAAGGTTTCAAGGGGGCCGGATATGAAAAATATGTGGAATTTGCCAACATCTGACAATACTTAGTCGGCAATATATCCTCCTGTCTGATAGAAAAATGTGTTCTGAATTGCAGATACGGCTTTCTGCTCTGGCATACCTTTTTAATTTGACTTTTTTTTTTTCCCAGGGAAAACAAGTCAGGCTTGTATAGATGGACAAGGAGTGATCTGACTTGCTGAGCGAACGGGTCCTTTAGGTGGTGTGCGAACGCCGAGCGGAGGCCTCCAGCGGCTTGGCGTAGAATAGAAGCAGAAACACTTGAGAACATAATGCTTGACAGCTAACCCAGGGTGTCTGTTAGAGGGGCCGCATGGACACAACCTTGGCATGTTTGTGAAGAGAGTGGGGTGGGGGGGACGGACGGACGAATGGGGGCTAATAGGAGTTCCAGAAATTGGGTTGGTTCCAGAAGATCTGCAGTGTTATGGGCAGTGGTGGAAAGTAGTATGTATTCAAGTACTGTAAAGAAACACAATGTGATTTTCCTCTTTTGAATCCGGATTTGAATCCGGTGTCCTACTCAAGTGCTGACTTTTTTACCATTGAGCAAGCTACTATAGAGCAGGGTTCCCCAATACATTCTCCTCAAGGGCCATATTTTGACTAGGGTATACCAAGCTGGGGGCCGAGTCTGCACGCGCGAGGTTTGAGTTGTCTCAATAGCAGGGTGACAAAATGCAACCACCCCAATTGTAGAAGTTATATTGTATTAACATACTCTGGACAAAAGTACATGTTATAGGATACATAGTGAGGCTTTAAAGGGATAGTTCAGGCGCTGTATGAAATACTTGCCGTTAATATAGTGGTTGCCAACTGTATTAATCGATTGCCAGAATGATCCTGTGGTGGGAGTTCTGCTCTGGTTTTGGTGAAACATTAAGTGGGGTGCACAGGGGGCCACGCATTAAAAGTAAATGAATCCACAAAACTAACGTCATTTGTATTGTTGACCTATTTCTAAAATATTAGTGCAACTGTGCTGTCCCAGTCATTTGGTTTATTAGATAGGTTAGGTTAGGTTAGGTTAGATTAGGTTTGACACCCCCCTGATGTGTGTACCTTTAGTCTAACTTTGATGTGTAATTAGGAGCCAATTGTGCAGCCTATTGAGGTTCAGTAATTTCAGGTGTGCAGGACAGCAGAAGTCAGTTGCTCTCCAGCAGCCTAGGAGCAAACACACACACACACAGAAGCTGCTACTGCCATTCTTTGTTTTTGGCTTGAAACCATCTCTTGTAAGTTTTATTTGTGTACAATTGACTTGAGGCATGTTTTTAAGCTGTGAGAACTATTTCGTGATACTCTGGGAACTTAAGTGTAATGATTGATTGCTTGCATTATGTGAAGTAGTGTTAATATGTTATTTTGCAAAACTACTGAATGCTTAATTAGGCCAAGTACGTGCTTAGGTTACAGTATCTTATTGAGCTGATTGTGTACTGTATGTTTCTATTTTTTACAGTTTCACTCGTTTATGAAAGTTGACCACCGGCATCTCAATAAAGGCAAACTGAGATGAATCCTGACTTTTATTGAATTGAGTTTGGCTGGCTGTTGATTTGTGTCACGGATGACACCCTGAGAACAGTACAGTACAGTACAGTACAGTACAGTACAGTACAGTACAGTACAGCAACTTTCATTTAATGGGACATTCTGCATAATGACTGCTTTTACTTTTGGTACTCTAAGTACATTTTGATTCCAATACTTTTGAATAGCACGTTTTTATTTGTAACATAATATTTACAGTGTGGTATTGATATACTGACACTGAAACATCCCCGTTAAGAGGGCACTTTGGGACAAAAATAGTGAAAATAGCAGATCAGCTCATTTTCGGGGCGCAACCCAGCACTCTTTTTAGCTAGTGGAGATGCGGTGTATGTATACGACATGGACATGTCAAGTTCAGGAGACTTTGGAAAACAAGCAATTCTCCTGATTGCTGCCTTCCTGCATGGCATGGAAAGGAGTGGCATTTGCATTTCTTTCACCATGTAGTAAATGCTGCATTTGTGGTCTGGAGAGGGCAGTTGTTTTACAGACGGGTAAAAGGGCAGGGGCTGAAGCCCCCTTTGATGTCTGTGTGCACGCCCCTGCTTGTGAATACTTCTTCCACCACTGGTTATGGGGCCATCCCCCCTCCTTTAAGGATAGTAAATGTATTATTATTATTATTATAGCAACGTGGAGATTTTTGCTCCCTGGCCAAGTAGGATAAAGAAAATCCAAATAACGGTAATCTTGGAAAATGGATGATTACAAGAAATTGCTCTCTCTCTCTCCCTCCCTGCATCCATATGATGCTAGTTAAACATTAGCCATTAGAGACACAAAGGCCACCTGCATTATGCATGTTAAGACTGTTACTCTTCAACAGGTGCACACACTTTATGGATGAATTAGGGCGCAGCGGCTTGATTCGTTATGTGAGAAACATAAAAACAGCTTTTAACAAAAACAATAACATAAATGATGAAAGAGGGAGTGCCACATTTTTTTGTATTTTTTCCCAGTTTTCCATGTGTCTATATAGTTGGTGTCGATGAGTTGACCGTACTTCATTAGACGCCCTGGAGTCGTTTTTATTGCGCAATGGTGTATTAACTTTGTATTTAGGGTTTCTTCCTGGAGGCTGAACCCTTGACAGTCAAACGGGCCAAAGAAGTAAACAGTAATATTAGTGACACCACACTATCAGCCCCTCCCCTAACCCCTCCCCCTTTATCATACAACTATACAGCTGTGGGTGCGGCTTCAGTTCAGGTGGATCACCACCCATCAGCACCCACCAGGCAAACCAGGCATACTTAAAGGGACACTTCACCCTTTTTGCAAAAAAATATATGTTAATGACGTTTAGAAGCTTTAGAACACTTTCCTGGGGGTCTTTATGTGTGTAATATGTGGTTTTAGATATTTTAGATTGTAGCAGTGAGCCTGTTGTCTCTGATGTCATGGACACTGGGCTCACTTCCTTCCTGGACTACATGTTGTCTCAGTAAGACAGCTCTCCCCCCTATCCACAAGGAGGAGCAGTGCACCAAAGAATTATGGGAATTGTAGTCCAGGAAGGTAGTGAGACCAGTGTCCATGACATCAGAGACAACAGGCTCACTGCTACAATCTAAAATATCTAAAACCACATATTACACACATAAATACCCCCAGGAAAGTGATCTAAAGCTTCTAAACGTCATTAACATATATTTTTTTGCAAAAAGGGTGAAGTGTCCCTTTAATGAACTACAACATTTTAACAAATACTGTACACTTTTTTTGAAAAAATTATACCTCCTTATATAACAATAAGACCTGATGATCATGTTTTAGGGTCACGGCACTCCTTCTTTAATAATTATTAAATTATGTGCTATATTTTTTATGTTGTTTTGTTTATGTTCTTCCAGCTTTCAGCCATCACTGGTGAAGACACTATACACTGACACGACAACGCGTATTCAGGGCGGAGTCACCACCCCCAGGGTAAGTTGTGATTTGCTCTCGTTCACTGCAATGCAATTTGCGGCATTTCCAAAACAATATTGTGCAGAGTAGCGATTATCAAACGTATTTGCAATGACATAGGTTGAAAGATCTGATGCCCGTAGACAAGGCACGTTACCTCCGCAGGTTAGATATTATCGGCATACATGTTTGTCCGTATGTGATTAAGGATTGGAAAAAGTTGCATTGGCAGCCATAGAAAATTCTGCCCAGGGTAATTGTCCCGGATGTGTCGTTTTGGGGCGTTCCTGTCTTGTTTCGTGTCAGTGTATGCCTATATGAACACCTATGACCTCTCAACAACCTTGACCGTCCCAAAGAAAACAGATAAGTTATGAAGATAATACAAAATAACACCCTGTATGGACAATAAAGCCCTATACAGACAGTACATATATTGTCTCTGTTGCATGGAAACCTCATAAAACTGTTAACTTTTCGAGAATTCAATTAAAAAAATAGCAGATCTACAAGCTCAAAATGCGTCTCTTGACTCTTTGTGCAACGTTTGGAGCTTGTGGATATAATTACGCTACTTTAGATACTTTTGTGTAACGCTACATTATGATCAAGTAGGGCGTTAATTTGCGACAAAACACAAAAAGTTAAAATATGGAAATATGGCCTGACGGCAACGCTATGTAAACAGAAGATGGACTACTGCATGTCTGTATACAGTATACACTACTGTATACTGCATTATTATATTGACTGCCGGTGTCATAGAGCAGGCTCTTGTAGACATGTTTCCCCCATTATGTTCAAGTTCAACTGTGCACAATCATATTGATTTAACGTTGCTGTTGGGTGGAAACATTGTATGTCCAAAAACCGTTACTTTTTAATTATTTAAAAAAACATTTTAAAATAGAGATTATAGCCGATCTACAAGCTCACAACGCGCAGAGATGTAACACGTTGTGAGCTTGTAGATCTTCTATTTTCGCTATTTTTGTGCGAAACTCTGAAGGAAGGGCATTCATTTATGTGGGGTTTCTGCCCAACAGCAAAAATATGTGAGCAAAGCCACATTAACTTCAAATTACTTTATTCTCCTTTTGGAATTTTGTAGAGTGGTTAAAAGCAACAAGACAGACTCAAGGTCACTATCTATCTAGTAACTACACTACCTAACATTAACATAAAGCTGTACTACAATAGGCCTTCTTAAAGTATGATAAAACATAATACATATAGCCTGAGCTGGAATCAAATTAGTGCCATGGCCATCCAGCTTTCAGCTCCAGAATCACTTGTGAAGGACCCAGGCTTTGTATAGCACACCTATGCCCTCCACACAGCCCTGACCTTCCCAAAGAAAATAGATATATTATAAAGATTAAAAAAAGGACCGTAAATACATCGTTGCTGTCAGGCAGAAACCTCATATCACCATATTTCATCTTTTTTATGTTTTGTAGTATATTAATGCCCTACACCATACATGAGTGTCGCACATCAGTAGCGAAAATAGCACATCTACAAGCTCACAACGCCTGTAGATGGTCTATTTTCACTATTTTAAATTATTTTTCAAATATTAAAAAATGAACTGTTTTCGTCGGACATGCAAGGTCCTGACAGACAAAATGTAAACAGAAGATGGACTGCATTATTGCAACTGTAGGTTGCAACTATGAAAACCTGAATCTCCCGTCAGTTATAGTCGATCCCCGGCCGGGTCATACCAAAGACTTTAAAAATGGGACCCAATGCCTCCCTGCTTGGCACTCAGCATCAAGGGTTGGATTGGGGGGTAAGTCCCTGCAACATAGCCTACTATAGCGTCATGTCCAGGGGGTGTACTTGTGCATCAAAGCTGCCTCACGCTACAGAAACAGGAGATAGGCTCCTGCCCTATATGGGCCTCATGGCACGGCCGGGACTCATGACATCATGGCTCGGCAAGGCTTACTACCTGCAGTTTTTACTGACTTGGTGCCCGTTCACACTCCCACCTTGTGGGTTGTGACGGTCAGCATCAGGCAGAACCTTCCCACTGAGGTTAAGGTTTGGGCCAAGGGGATGCATTAAAAACCATTTGAACCCCAGCATCCCTTTTCTGGGCAATCTGGGGTGAGCGTTTCCCCCCAAAAAGTGACACCTTGCGTGAGCTTGTAGATCAGATATATTTTGTGGTCAAAGTACTTGCAGCTCAGGTCAGATTTTACTCGGAACAGAGCGTTTAACCCATTCTGACCGGGAACCCATGATGGTGTTAGCATCATGTTATGCTTTAGCTATTGAAAAATAGCAGATCTACAAGCTCATAGCGCGCCACCGAGTGGCGCGCTACGAGCTTGTAGGTCTGCTATTTTTGAAAAAATCGAAGAACGACTGACATTTTTAGAATCTGATCTCAGGTCAGAATGGGTTCATCAGACCAGTGTGTGTCCAGTGGAAACCTCGTATGAATCTGATCTCAGGTCAGAATGGGTTCATCAGACCAGTGTGTGTCCAGTGGAAACCTCGTATGAATCTGATCTCAGGTCAGAATGGGTTAAGTGCTTATACGGGCGACTAACTTATTTTGCGGAAATGATAGTTTCAGCTTTTGGCCGGAGAATAGCCTAGTGTTGCCAGACCCTATCTGCTCAATCTGCTTTTTAAAAGTAACAATCCCATAGTCGATTTAAGAGACATTTTGTAGTTGATGCCAAGCAACAGCGCTTAATACGACCCTTTCTTCACTTTACAACACTCAGGACGGGAACCCCCTTTTGGTATTTTAACCCTCCTGGACTCGAGAGTATTATCAATTTAATCGCTGTTCAGTTCTGCTCACGATTGAGCGCTAGTATTGACAGTGGACGCGTGTGTGTGTTCATATGTATATGACCTACTGTAAACACTGTATGTGTTGGGTTGAGGAGGTTAATGTGTGTGTGTGTGTGTGTGTGTGTGTGTGTGTGTGTGTGTGTGTGTGTGTGTGTGTGTGTGTGTGTGTGTGTGTGTGTGTGTGTGTGTGTGTGTGTGTGTGTGTGTGTGTGTGTGTGTGTGCGCGTGTGTGCGTGTGGGGTTGAACAGGTTAATGCTGGCTGACATGTGTGGGTTCACTGATCTCCTCCATGATCCGAGACTCACATTCACACGCAAGTAACCATGGCAACGCAAAAGGCATATATATATATATATAATTTTTCTCTACCATCTTCCCTGGCAAAAAGGCAGAGATACCAAGATGGTGAAATGCACAAATAACATTTGTCATTTGTCACATGCAGTCTCCTGCTTTATAAACAGGGATAGGCTCTTATCTTCTGCCTGCCGTGGCCATTGTGTGGCGTGTTGCCTACACATGTCCTTTTAGAGGAATTCCTCTTGTTACCTTTCCCTGGAACACATATTTGATTTATATATTGTCCCTGTTGGCGGGAAACCTCGTATGTCCATTTAGTTTTTCTTTTTTAGTTTTATTTTTGTAAATCGTTGCCCTTATATGATGAAGATACTAGGGTGTTATACAAAAAATGGCGGAAGCGACACGTTGGGAGCTTGCAGATCTGCTATCTGCTATTTTCGGTATAGACCTATAAGTGAAAGTGGATATGTGTGTCTGTGGGTGTTATATAAACTAGAGGCGATTACAGATCCGAGCGATATGTCCGAGTCATAGTGTCGGAGGACTTGTCAGAGTACCCATTGCACCAGTATGTCTGTCTGTGTCCCTTTTGGGCTGAATGACTCCTTGCCGTCGCACGCGCCAAGTTTGAAGTCATATGTGGGCAGAGCTTGTGACTTAAATCTTACCTAGATTGGACCCATTGGAACACATCTTTTTCATTTTTGGCCTTTCCTGAAAAGTAACACTTTTGGAGATAGTGACAATATGTTTGTTGCATAATTATGCTAGTTTGAAAAGTCCTTCCATCCATGATTATAACTTATTTGGTTGCCATTTGTTGCCATCTTTCTGCAATCCGCCCCATATAGCCGCTCCACAAATTCTGTGAGCTGTAGAAGACACTTGAGTGGGAAAGTATTGTTACTATGGGACTATATCAGCTATTCTGTGCCTTGTATTTTGGGCATTGGTAATCTTTATTGTCACATCACAAGTTTAGAATAATCTTTATTGTCACATCACAAGTTTAGAATAATCTTTATTGTCACATCACAAGTTTACAGATTGGGTGAAATTAGTTTTTGTTGTTCTCAGGAGGAGAAAAGTAAAAAGAGATCGGGGGGCACAGGTAGAACTGAGAAAAATAAATCAAATGGTAAAAAAAGAAAGCTATATCTACATATTCCAGCTGGTACACTATTTTACATGGTCAGACTGTAAGTCTATACTGTAAGATGCACGAGGACAGTTAAACACAAAGCTGGCAGCACTTCGGTACGTTCTCATATACACTCTTCTGTTGGTAATGACATCTACTGTATCTGGTCAACACGTAAGGATTTAACCCATTCTGAACGGGAACCCATTATGGTGTTGGCATCATGTTATGCTTTAGCTATTGAAAAATAGCAGATCTACAAGCTCATAGCGCGCCACCGAGTGGCGCGCTACGAGCTTGTAGGTCTGCTATTTCTGAAAGATCGAAGAACGACTGACATTTTTAGAATCTGATCTCAGGTCAGAATGGGTTAATCAGACCAGTGTGTGTCCAGTGGAAACCTCGTATGAATCTGATCTCAGGTCAGAATGGGTTAATAGTATTTCCTCAAAGCGCTTATACTTTCCGAGGTGAAATGTGTCTTTTGCTCAAATGAAACATGGCATAGGGAAGACATTTTAGTTTTTGTTTATCCCCCAGACGTGTGTACGTACGGTATGTACCCAGACATCTTTCTAAAACGTGTGTGTACGTACGGTATATACCCAGACATCTTTCTAAAACACAACGTCCCGAAAAAATCAAAGAATAATAACCAGGAAGAAGCCGCAGGGCCTTCTTCTGGTTTTATACAGGAGCTAAACGCGTGTCATCCTCTTCTCTTTGAGGTCCTAATAGGAAACGCACGGCGTGTGTGTGTTTGTGTGTGTGTGTGAGCCGCGCTACATTCCTGAACAGGCAGAGGTTCAATCACATTTGCTAGAAGTTATCAAAACTTTCAAAGACACTCGGCTGGTGCCTTAAGCCACAGGAAATTCACTGGGACATCTGGAGGGATGGGCGCAGATTATTGCTCATTTAAGTCTGTTCTAGACGTCATGTGCAGTGTGTGCACACAATTGATACACAAGCACACGCACGCACATGCCCGTAACACAGGAGTGCACACACACACACACACACACACGCGCGCACAAATACGAACGCACGCACACCGCACACAAACGCAAATAAACAAGCTCAAACTCCAGCAGGTTCTTCTTACCTCAGGCGCATCACAACAACACACACCTGTGTATAATCCCCCATGATGCCCTCTGGCCGTTCCATCCAATCCCCTCGCCGCTCCGTTTCCTGGCTTGGCCAATCAGAAGCTAGGTCAGGTGAGGTTTGCCTCCATCTCTTCAGCCTCTGTATTTGACTAGGAGGATGTTGAAAAGCAAACAGTAAAATAAAATAAAAATAAAATAAAAAGGAACGGTGTGGAGGCTTGCAGCACGCTCTCCACGTCTGTGTGGTGATAAATGTATAGATATGTAGAGATAAAGTACTGGTTACTTGAGTAAAAGTATCAATACCACAATGTAGAAATACTCACAAAGTAACAGTCCTGTATAGGGATGTCCCGATCACGTTTGAGTGTCTGCCGATGGCGTTTTTTCCAGATCTGATATCTGATATTTATATTTTTTATAGAACACGTTTATGCTATATCACAATAGTACAATATCCAAAATCACAGACAATATCCAGTCTAATATTATGATATGGATATAATATTGATACTAGGATACAGAACAAGTTTTTTTTTTTGCTCCCGATTTGATTTCCGATCATTTGAAAATGACGTGATCGACCCCGATTTCCTAGTTCTGTATTAAAAATGTACAAAAGTATTGGCATAAAAATATACTTAACGTACGGAAGGGGAAGTACTCATTGTGCAGAATCAAGATTCAAGATTCAATAATTTATTTGCCATGTCAACAAGTTGATAGGAATTTGTCTTGGTTCATACTCAACATATACACAAACAAGAAGGACAGTACAATACAAAAACCAGCAGCATATGAAATTACATTCAGTTTTTTTTAAAGTGCTATATGCATATACTGTACTATTGGTTCAGATGTCTAATGGCTACTGGGTAAGTGCTATCCCTGAAGCGACATGTAGAGCTCTGGATACTTCTATATCTCCTGCCTGATGGGAGGAGATTGAAGAGGTGATCTGCAGGATGGGAGTTGTCTGCAATGATTTTGTTTGCCTTTCTAATTATTCTGGTGGAATAGAGTGAGGAAAGTGTAGGGAGGCTGCATCCTATGTTTTTTGATGCGCGACGTACTACTCTTTCCAGCTTTGATTTGTCTTGAGAGGTTGTGTGACCAAACCAGACAAGCATGGAGAAGGTGAGAACACTTTCAATAGTGGCCCTATAGAAGTGAGTCATGGCTGCTTGGCTGACTTTGAACTTCTTAAGCTGCCGCAGGAAATAGAGACGCTGGTGTGATTTGCTTATTATGAGACTGGTGTTAAGATCCCATGATAAGGATTCAATGTCCCGTTTCACAAGTTTTCTGATACAAATATTTGAAAATAGCAGATCTGCAAGCTCACAAACACGTCACATCGTGGCACGTTGTGTGCATGTAGATCGGCTATGTTCAAATGGCTGAATTATATAGGGCTGAAGTGGCTCATGTACGTTTTTGTTATTCTCTAAACCTACAAAGTAACTACTACTAACTAAAGTTTTCAAATAAATGTAGTGGAATAAAAGTACATTAACAGTAAATTATGTACACATGCAGTTGGCTGACATCGTCATCATGACACGCATCCAGTAAAACCTAAGTATGCTCCTCGTGATAGACTTCTTCGCCTTCTGTACGAGGCAGGATGGAGATCCCTGATGTCATTAATATTAAGCCCATATATGGAGATCCCTGATGTCATCGATATTGGCCAGCAACTCTACATCTGACCTCAAACCTCAAACCCTTAGATCTCCATATATGTAGCTGAACTGTTCTGACATTCCATATGTTGATCCTTGTCTCGATGTCTCCCTTTTGACTGATTGATGCCTGTCCATTTAAACTCTAGACAGGCCTTACCCCCCCATGTCAAAGCGCCAGCGCTCGACCCAGCAGTCTGCTGTCACTCAGGCAGATATGTTGATCTGACCCCCCATGCCAAAGCGCCAGCGCTCGACCCAGCATTCTGCTGTCACTCAGGCAGATATGTTGATCTGACCCCCCCATGTCAAAGCGCCAGCGCTCACCCAGCACTGCAGTCTGCTGTCACCCAGGAGGATGCATGCATCCTCAGGTCTTTTTGTATTTACTTGTGGCACACTATGAAAATACTATTTTTCAAGGAAAATGCTTGTATTTAAATGTTAACTTCAGTAAAAGAAAAGTCCATATGTAATTGGCATGAGAATAGACTTATACAGTTCCAAATAAAAGGCACTCACAATTTTTCAAATTGAATGAAAATGGCGTTGAATTAATAATCTAAATTAGGCCAAGTAACTAGTCACAAAAAGCTGTCAAATAATTGTAGAGAAGTAAAAGAAAAATAATAATTGCCTGGCTCTGAGATGTAGTGCAGTATAAAAAAGAAAGGAAAAAAAAAGAAAAGAATGGAAATACTCAAGTAAAGTAAACGTACCTCAAAATACTCATACTTAAGTGCAGTACTTGAGTATACTTTCCGCCACTGTCCACATGTGTGGAACAGAAGTCGGGCTATAATTTAATGTTCTGTCAGGTTTTTACACGCTCGTGGTGTTCAGGGGCAAATGTGCTGTTGCACGGGGCTTTGGAGGAAACATTATACCCAGTATTTAGCAGGAGCTAGAGGATTTGCTTTTTCTTTTTAATATCCCAGCAAGCCAAATGACGTCGTGATGACGTCCTCCGGTGACATTCAGGACGTGGCCTGCAGATCACAGCCCATTATGGAGATGATATTTACGTCATTAAACAGGACGTCTTCACCGGTTTGACCAACTTTAAAGTTCATGTGGCCACGATCGGACTCTCTCTGATTCATTCAGGGACCGACCTCCTTCTTAGTGGGCAGAATTTATGTTGGTTGGAATCAGGTGATATTCTGGGCTAGATCTGACTACAGTCTTGGTTTGACTTGATCTGGCCCCAATAGAGACGTCACTAATTCGTCCAGGTCCTGACTATGTGCTTGCTGGGATAATTATAATAAAAGTATCTTGTATTTTGTAAAAAGACAAAGGACTAGGCTAAGTACAATACAGAACAATACCGGTAACATAACACAAACAAACAGAACCAAATAACAAATACTATTGCTACACATTCTAGACTAGAGTATAGCTTTCAAATCAGTCCATCGGAGGATATAAGGATTCCATATTTTATCAGAGATGGAAAAAGTCTTCGTTTTGTAGTGCAAATAATCAAGAGGAATATTAAATAGATATCTAGATATAAGCGGCCTTCCGATTTACAGGGAGAATGATTTTCATCAGCTGCGTGTAGATGTGGTTGTGGTGAAATTGAAAAACCCAAGCTAAACCATAGATGACATGAAGTAATTACTTTTCAGAATAGGGAGTATTAATGGCGTTGCAGTGACGCATGCACTCTGTGTATCCTGCAAATTAGCTTATTAAGAGTTATATAAGAATGACAAATGAACTTCACAAATAAAAGGTTGGTCAAATTTATATAACGTGGATGTGTATAGCTCACTTCCGCTGCAAACCCAACTTGTATGTGTGAATTATTTAGCAGTATAGAGATCAATTAACCTCAGAATGAATCATTCATGGCCTTTCGGGTCAGGTGAACTCATTTTTTCCCCATGGTTCTTTAAGGCTCTGTTTTTGGTGGTTTGGCGCTTTGAGTCATTGGATTTCTCTCTACTGAGCTTCCACCCTTGTTGTTCTTTGACGGTTCCCAATTCTGACACTTGTAGATCGGCAAGTCTGTATCAAGTCAACTTTGCAAATAATTGTAGTGGAGTAAAAAAAATAAAGTAATTTCTTTTTTTGCGGGAGGTGTAGTGGAGTCAAAGTATATGGTGGTTTCCAATAAACATACATACTCAAGTGTAGTAAAAAGTACTAGTATTTGAGTAAATCATGTACTTGGATACTTCCCACCGCTGCTTATTTCAGGTGTGATTGATTGTTCCCCTGACCTGTTAGGCTGAAGATGTGGTTGAGGAGATGATAATTGGGCCCTGTGGTATCCAGCGCCTGGCGGGTATACAGAGAACTCTCCTAACACCGGTACCTGCAGCTGAACTCTAGCACACCTATAGAACTTCTGTTGGGGGGTTTCGTGTTCCCCCGGTTATTTTCAGAAGTTCTTCATCGAATAGGCCAGTGATTCTCAAACCTTTTCCATGTCAATGACCCCCAATGACCCCCCTGTATTTGGCAGCGGATTCCCAACTCAAAATATTTCGTGCCAACCTGCCGGGTGTGCCATACAAGATTAGTGTAAAATCTAACATCTAACGCTTAGACCACGGGCCTCACAAATTTAGTCGGCAGTATAAAATAATATATCACAGGTTTCCCACCGTGTAATTCCATTGGTGATACGTAAGGGCTTCTAAGGCTCTTCTAGCCATCTCAAATGAAGAGTTAAGAAGCCAGGCATAAGCTTAAATGATAACATTCTCTCCCAGTGAAACTATGCATGTAGGAATCAAAGCTTTTATACTATCCATATTATTATCTCGCCAAGCCATGGGCTCTGTTCCAATTAAGGAATGCCACACATGCACAATTCAAACAGGCACACACAGAGGCTGCACAATGGAAGGTACAATAGGTACAGCAAAGTACCCGGCATTACTGAGCCCCGGAGTAGAGCTTTTTACTTTTAAAACTATTTAATCAGGAAAATCAACGCCTCACATCAAAGGGATGGAGATGTGGGGACAGGTGGATAAAGAGGCTCATCAAACAAGGAGATCTAGTTAGGGATTCAACGCCCTTAATTCCCCTTCTCTTAAAACCTTCGTCAGAGGAGGGCACAGGGCCAATTTGCTCCCTAAATGGCTGCGTGTGAATGTGCAGATTGCTTTGCATAGCCGCTGGGAACGAGGGATTCTTTACTCTTTTTCTTCACCGCACGGAGTCTGTGAATGAGTAATACGAAGGAGGAGGGGAGAAGAGAGAAAGAAACGATCCAAAGACAGATAGGGGCTTAACCACCGCCAAAGCTGCCTTTCCCTAAGTCCAGAGCCTTGTTCCAACTTCCCAGCTAATTCTATCCATGACCTAACTCAATTAATAGACTTTAATGCACTGTTTCTTCTTTATCTGTTCTTCGCTCTGTTCCTGGGGATTGGGGGACTTCAATTAAGAGCCGCGGAATAATATATGAGCAGAAAGAGAAGAGAGGTTGGTGAGGTCTGTGAGGCCGAGCTGAATGTTAAGACAATGACATGTCCCGGTGGCATTAAGGTTGATCATATATGCATCCTTAATCTCCAGCCCTCGCCGTGCGGGACTCGCTGTACATTACTGTAAATGCACGCAGCGCATAAAATATTGACAACCAATCTCTCCTATCTGGGGGCTTTATATGCATGGCTATAGGATTCATTAGTGGAGATGTCCTTGACGTGAGCGAGAGGAGACGGTTGGAAATCCATGTGATGAGCTAACCATATGTGTTTCTTTTTTTTATAATACACGTCAAACCATGAGCAGCAGTATAGGACTGTAACCCCCACGGCTCACTGTGTATATTTTACTTTTAAGCCAACGGAGGGGCTGTTTAATAGTATCCGCCTTAAACCTTCAAATTCATTAACTTTGGCCTTGTATAACCACCAAGGACATAGCCTACATATTCTACAGGCTCATATGCAGTGCACACACACACACACACACACACACACACACACACAGTATACCTGTATACCGAGCCAGGAGGAAATACTTAAGGTAGAAACAAGCGTTATGGTGGCCAGTTTCTTAAGATAGTAGAAATGCAGAAACCATCAGTATTCGTCCCCACTATTCGTCGGCGGTGGATTCATCTCATGAGGGCCAGCGGGAAATATTCTGCTCTCGTCGCGCAGCAGAAGGATCGCCCTCATACGAGTATGAATGTGTGTGTGTGTGTGTGAGTCTCTTGAGCCAGTTAAGCTAAAGCCGGCTGTCTGCAACAGGCTCTCTATCACGCCCGCAGTTCTGATTGATCGTCTCTGCAATCAGCAATTAAGCCCCACTGATCAGAGGCCGAGGGTGGAGGGAGCTGGGGTTGGACTCAGGAAGAGTGTGTGTGTGTGGGTGTGTGTGTGTGTGTGTGTGTGTGGGGGGTACGGTCGGTGGGTTGTGATGGGTGGTGGTGGGCGGGTGCTGCTCTCACTCGTGTGTCAGCCCAGGCAAAAGCTTCACTCGGGCTGGGGTGCTTTTGGCCCCGGGCTGGGCTCACTGGTGGAGGTTAACTCCGGCATAAATAAGCATCTTTGGACTCATTACAGGGATTAGAGAGTAATTCGCCTGCGAGGAAAGAGATGACTGCCAGGGTTTTGGTACAGTTTACTACAGCCTTATAGGGGCGAGGGCCCTGGAGATTACAGATGGAGCGAGAAAGAGAGAGAGGGGGTGGGGTGGGGAGGAGATGGAAAGACTGAAAGAGGGGGCAAGGGAGATGACTGTCTGTGTGCTCAGAGAGAGAGAGGGAGGGAGCGCAGCACAGATTGTCAATGTGAGAGACAGACAGACAGAGAAAGAGATATTGAGTGAGTGTGTGTGTATATGTATGAGTGAGAGAGAGTAGAGTCAATCCACGCCCCTGGCTGCCCCTTGATCTTTAGCATGTCGGGGGGCTGTGAAAAGGGATGATGGGGGTTAGAATGCGCTAGGCCTGTCTAGAGAGAAAAGTGTGCTGATTGTTATGACCCCCCCCCCCCCATCTCTCTCTTTTCCACTTAACCAAATAAACACCCGAGAGGTAGCACTCTATCAATTTTAATGATGTCGAAATAGAATATAGGCAAAAAAAACAAAAACGAATGCTAATTCGCTCCATGATGAGAGAGGCATCATAAATTCTCCCCCACATTATTTATTCAACTGACTTCCTTGCATTTTTCATCAGAACAAATATTCCCAATTCAACAAACACCCCCCCCCCCCTCACACACACACAAAATTTGGTGCATAAATCAACACGGTCCTTCCTCAAATATATGCTCTGTGTGTGTGTGTCTCTGCTGCAGTCCAGTCCAGGGCAGCAAAGACAAATAGTTCTGTCCAAAGTCCAGCCAGGGAGAAACGGTAGGGGCCGAAGCATTGTCAATATATGTACACATACATTAAACATGGCAGGGCCATGTGTGTGTTCAGGAAACACGCAGACATCATTGAGACTGAATACCAGTCATACGCTGTGAATGCCTGTCAGGCCAACTGATGTTAAACCCTTTATAATTCACTGCAAAGTTATCGTTCATCATCAATATGGTGGATTCTGGTCAAATGAATGATAGTTTTCCATTATCGGCGCAGTCGAGCTGAAATCTTGTATGTCCAAAAGCATTGCTTTTCAGGTCCACCAGTTAATACGGTTTTTCAAAACTCACCACAACGATTTACTTATTTGGGAATAAAGATAACCCCTAATGTAGGAGAGTTGATTCAATCAAACTATATGACCCTATTATAACCTCAGTTACAAATCCATTAACATAATTAAAATTAATATTTTACCCAAATTCTTACATTTATTTCAGTCACTACCCCTGAAACCAACCCCCTCGTTTTTTTTGCTAATATGACAAAACTCTTTACTAACTTTATTTGGAAAGAAAATAACCCCAGATTACGATTGTCACTTCTCTTCTTGCCATATGAGAGAGGGGGGTTAAAACTTCCCAATCTCTACTGGTATTATTAGCTGCTCGGATAAGGTTTTCTGATAGAACATGCATATCTTGGGTGCCAATAGAGCATATCTTCCCTGCCTTTGAACCCTTATTTTATACTCCCTAAAAATAAATACAAAGAACCCTTTGTTAAGAACACAATTTAAATCTGGTTTCCGATTAGAGATGTCCGGATACTGTATCGGTATCTTCCCTTATTTGTCATATCGGGTCATATTGGTATCGGCGAATATGCACGTCTAACCAACGATCCGACACGGGCGAGGGGTTGACGCAGGTAAATAGAATGTTGGTGCATGTGGAGTTGCTATAAACACAACACGGGATATATAGCTAGGTGGCTATAAACACAACACGAGATAGATGGCTAGATAGCTATAAACACAACACGATATATATAGCTATAAACAATACGAGATCACAACACTGGTATCGGTATTCAGTATCGGCTAACACAGAAATTGTCGTATCGGGAACGGATCGGGAACAGAAAATAATTATCGGGACATCCATAGTTCAGATACTAAACTTTCACGTTATTCTCCCTTGTGGGGTAACCAGAATTTTAAACCTGGGAGTCATGATGGGGGGGTTTAAATCATGGGCAGACAAGGTTGCCAAAATCTCTGATATCTCTGATATACTGATGTCTTTTGAAGGACATCAGGAAAATATGATATCCCGGCATCAAATCATTTTTTTAAGTACATACAGATAAGAAGTTTTATTTCAAGTACCCAAGATAACTCAATCCAGCTGCCATCTCTATCAGTTTTAGATAGATAGTAAATTATTCTGACGGTCGTGGTCAAGTATCTCTGGTCTATGATAACGTTTGTGAGGTTGTCTGGGGAATCCTCCGAGTGTAGAAGTTTGGCCTGGTGTAACGATCTAAATGTAGAAATAAGTGTTGAACATTGGGAGAGGGCTTGCTACAAAGCCCAAACACAGACGATCAATACCAGATACAAGTTACTACAATACAAATGGCTGATGCGAACGTATATTACTCCTTCTCTACTTAATCATTTTGATCCTAATATACCAGACCAATGTGTAAAGTGCAACGTGGAGAAGGGTACATTATTTCATTGTTTATGGCAATGCCCAGAGATCATGAAGCTTTGGAAAGAAGTACTTTGTATATTATCCCAGATAATCTCAGAGGATATTCCTATTTGTCCACAACTGTGTATCTTGGGTATATTTCCTAATAACTTCGAAGTTAACAATAAAAATAAGAGTATGATGATTACTTACTCTCTTCTCAAGGCTAAACATACATGCACTCTTTTGGAAAAACCCAGACAATCCAATCCATTTGCATTGCATCACTATTATTTATATATCTATGCTCAACCCGAGTGGAAGTGTGTAGAGTGAGTGGTGAGGAGCTAGTTTAAAAAAAGGACGGACGATGCCCCCCACAGAGCAGCCATGATGATCAGCACGGCTCGGATTAATGTTTTAATGGGCTATAAACATGGACTTCTGAGCATAAATACCACTAATAACCCTGTGCGCGTGCGCGTGTGCCGCAGATTATAGATGTTGGCTGTTTCTACAATGAGAGGCCTATGGATGCTAGTGGCGGAAGCTAAGAAACAAAAGGTAAAATAGCATTTTTAAATAATTTTTTAATCAAATCTCGAGGTTGGCACAGTTGGATACAACAGATATTCACGATTATCTCGTTTTGGCAAACAAACTAAATAAACTAGACTGGATCCACTGGTTATTTTTTCCCATTTCCTGAAAAGTAACTGTTTTGGACATACAAGGTTTCCACCCGACTGCAGCGATTCACAGTCTCTATAGTGGATGGTGAGTCAAAACTGTAGGAAGTCATATTCCATTCAGAGACCGGTTATACAAATTATAACCTTAGAATCCCACCATGTTTAATTTCAAAAAGTCAAACTCTCCATTTCAACTCAAAACTATAAGAACTGATGGCTTCCACACATCGTCCATCGTCCGTCACCTGCCTCCCATGTCCGTCATTTCCACCGGCAGCTGGACGGGCTCGGGTGGTCCCGCCTCCTCGCCGCACCTGGGGCAGGTGAGGGCGGGGTCGGCGATGGCGAGGCTCTTGATGCAGTAGTAGCAGAACACGTGGCCACAGCCCACCGTGTGAGGCATGGTGGGCCACTCCCCGCACAGCCCACACTCCTTACACACACACACACACACAGAAAGACAGACAAACCTTCATTGAAATAAATTCTCACTTTTCCTAACATAGGGAACCGTTTTAAATGTATTATTTTATGAAATGATAAATTATGGCAAATTGATTAAATTAGACATGCACCGATGTATCGGTCACATATCTGTATCGATATGTGGCCGATGAATTTGACTTTAACCGATGGCAGTAGCCGATATTTATCTGCTGTTGATAAACAAACATTTTGCATTGGCTATGTTGGTGTGTTCGCCTACCAACCACTAAGCTGTAGATTTATTCCGTATTGACTGAATAAACATAATATCAGTATCAGTATCGGCTAAATTGTTATTTTAAACATCGGTATCGGCCAAGAACTTTCATATGTGTGCATAGATTAAATCGTATACTATTGTTGCAAAACCTGAACTTGGCTTAAGTGCTGGACTACACCCCTGTTAGTTTCAGAGCAGAACACACTGGTGGTGATGTTACCTTCCACACTCCCAGGCCGTCCCTGCCGCCCTGCCTGTCCCCGGCCCCGCCCTCTTCCCTGGCCCCGCCCAGCAGCGACTTCACGGCGGCTTTGACCTTCCTGGTGTTGATCAGCGGCAGCAGGAAGATGAGGAACTCGGCGAAGCCGTGCCAGAGCAGCTCGCGGTTCATGTACTGGTACGCCACGTCGCGGCCGCCCGCCGCCTCCGCCTTGCTGAACACCGCCCGCGCGCCCACCACGCGCTCCGCCAGCAGGGGGTGCTGCCCGTTCCTCAGGAACACCTAGTAGGTCAGGGACAGTTAGGTACAAAAGGTTAGGTATAAATCTGCATGAAAAAAAATGCTTACCAATAGCTCTCTTCACCAATGTGTTCATAAATGTGTTCCTCCAACCCAATTCCTCTGGGTAAGTTCATGGGAGCCAATCAAAGTTGGGGTACTCAAAAGGCCTCTGCAATAAAACATTGGCCTTTATTGGCCATTGGTCTAATTATGAGTTTTAGGAGGGTGCTGAAAAAAAAATGACTCCCAGTCGGCCACGGCTACTTTTCAGGGGGGCTATCCATCAAATTGTAGTGGAGTTGAAGTTGAAGTCTGAGTGAAGTTTCCCTGAGGAATTGGGTTGGAACTAATTGAGGCGTTGGCAGACACCTTTTATGAACACATTGGTGAACGCTATTGGTAAGCATTTATTTTGTAATGACAAAACAAATGTGGCTATAACTTTCCCTTCCACTAACCAGGAAGTTGATTAGGCTGGCGATCTGCGTCAGGCCGGAGACGAGGGCCATGGCGTGTCGGAGGCCCTGACTCAGGGCCCCCCCGCCGTCCCCTCCTCCAGCCAGTCCCCTGAAGGGCCGCAGCAGGCTGTGAGAGCGCTCCTGGAGCCAGCGGGGCCCGATGGTGAGCAGGGCCAGACCCAGCTTCTGACCGCGGGACAGGGACCTGTAGTTAGGGAGAGAGAGAGAGCAAGGAGTTCTACAAAGATATCTACATACTGTACATGGCTGCTGTTGAGCCGCAGGTTAGGATAGTTTTAGACAGTTGTGATTATGTGTATTAATTAATCTAATAATCTAATTATTTGTATGCCGGCTGTAGGTGTAGCTGGCTTCACCCCAGCTTCTGACCTGTAGCGGGTGAAAGGTGACAGGTTGTTGTGGTACTGACCTGTAGCGGGTGAAAGGTGACAGGGTGTTGTGGTACTGACCTGTAGCGGGTGAAAGGTGACAGGGTGTTGTGGTACTGACCTGTAGCGGGTGAAAGGTGACAGGGTGTTGTGGTACTGACCTGTAGCGGGTGAAAGGTGACAGGGTGTTGTGGTACTGACCTGTAGCGGGTGAAAGGCGACAGGGTGTTGTGGTACTGACCTGTAGCGGGTGAAAGGTGACAGGGTGTTGTGGTACTGACCTGTAGCGGGTGAAAGGTGACAGGGTGTTGTGGTACTGACCTGTGGCGGGTGAAAGGTGACAGGGTGTTGTGGTACTGACCTGTAGCGGGTGAAAGGCGACAGGGTGTTGTGGTACTGACCTGTATAGCGGGTGAAAGGTGACAGGGTGTTGTGGTACTGACCTGTAGCGGGTGAAAGGTGACAGGGTGTTGTGGTACTGACCTGTGGCGGGTGAAAGGTGACAGGGTGTTGTGGTACTGACCTGTCGCGGGTGAAAGGCGACAGGGTGTTGTGGTACTGACCTGTATAGCGGGTGAAAGGTGACAGGGTGTTGTGGTACTGACCTGTAGCGGGTGAAAGGCGACAGGGTGTTGTGGTACTGACCTGTATAGCGGGTGAAAGGTGACAGGGTGTTGTGGTACTGACCTGTAGCGGGTGAAAGGTGCCAGGGTGTTGTGGTACTGACCTGTAGCGGGTGAAAGGTGACAGGGTGTTGTGGTACTGACCTGTAGCGGGTGAAAGGTGCCAGGGTGTTGTGGTACTGACCTGTAGCGGGTGAAAGGTGACAGGGTGTTGTGGTAGCGCAGGCTGAGCAGAGCCTGGCCCACCGTGGCACTGCCCGAGTACATGGTGAACCTCCACAGTAGCAGCTGCAGCAAGGCCCTGCATGACGAGGTTGAGGCGTGTCATACAAAATGATTGCGGTTAAATTGTGTTTTCTTTTGCCCTTGAACATTGGGGACATAATCACTCAAAATTACATTTCTGCTTGACATAGTTTGCTTTGTAAACAAAACTGTACGGATTATGACAAAGAAATTAAATACCGGTATACAAAGGAATGACTGAACATGACCTGGTACCACTAATTAACCCATTCTGAACGGGAACCCGTTTTGGTGTTGGCATCATGTTATGCTTTAGCTATTGAAAAATAGCAGATCTACAAGCTCATAGCGCGCCACCGAGTGGCGCGCTACGAGCTTGTAGGTCTGCTATTTTTTTTAAATCGAAGAACGACTGACATTTTTTAGAATCTGATCTCAGGTCAGAATGGGTTAATCAGACCAGTGTGTGTCCAGTGGAAACCTCGTATGAATCTGATCTCAGGTCAGAATGGGTTAAAAACAATTGCATGCATTTCGTCATTTTATACTTTATACGGTTAGTTATAGCTTCATGTGTTATTTGTGGACGGGGCCGCTGGCTGCTGTTGGTACCTGAGCTCAGGCTCCACCGGGGTGAGCAGGCCCGGACGGCAGTTCTGGAAGCAGTGGGAGAAGCGCTCCCACACCAGCTGCTCCAGCGTCCCGTCCAGCTCAAAGGCGTCCAGCTGGCTGATGCGCAGCACCGGGTGGGGGTTCTGCGGGTCGCCACCGCCACCGCCGCCGCCCGCTGCACCCGGACCTCCATCCGTCTCTCTCCTCCGGTCCCCCTCGCTGTCTTCTTCTTCCACACCGGCTGGGAAGAGAAGAGAGGAGAGAGAACACAACCAAACACGGGTCCAGGTGTTTAATCATCCGATGATTTCAGGTTCAAAACCCAATTCTTCATGTTCTGAGCATGAAGCATGCCGGGCTGTACTGTAACCCTGGAGTCCAAAGGTGATTAACCCATTCTGACCTGAGATCAGATTCATACGAGGTTTCCACTGGACACACACACACTGGTCTGATGAACCCATTCTGACCTGAGATCAGATTCTAAAAAATGTCAGTCGTTCTTCGATTTTTCAAAAATAGCAGACCTACAAGCTCGTAGCGCGCCACTCGGTGGCGCGCTATGAGCTTGTAGATCTGCTATTTTTCAATAGCTAAAGCATAACATGATGCTAACACGAAAATGGGTTCCCGTTCAGAATGGGTTAAACACTGAAACTACTGGTCCTCTGTTCATATCAGTGATTCTCAAAGTGGAGTCCGTGAGGGGGTTCCAGTGGGTCCTCACTCCTCAGCACAATTTATAAATATACTGTAGATATCATCAGGTTTAACCACTTTTTAAGCCTATATACATTAGCTATTTCATATCAAAATGGTGAAAATAGTAAGTATGTAAACTAGTGATGCACCGAATATTCGGCAGCAGAAAATATTCGGCAGAAAATGGCTAAAAATGCATTTTCGGCCTATTCGGTTTCGGCCCGAATATAGGCAGAAAATATATCACTGAATAGTTTATGCAATTAATGCATTAAAAAGAGCTGAATACATGTTTTATGGACCCATAATAGTGATTATTATTTAAGTTAAGTTTTGCCATAACCATTTATTTTGCCATAAATTAGGTAGCTTTAAGGTACGGCCATGACCGCTATGGTAGGAAAAAAGATATATAATATTAATCATATTCGGATATTCGGTTTTCGGCCAACTGTTTCCTATATTCGGTATTCGGTTTCGGCCAAGAATGTACCTTTCGGTGCATCCCTAATGTAAACAACTCCCAACCTTTTCTGGATCAGGGCATACTCGACAATCTTGTTTAAGCATGCCTTTCGGCTGCCGTTTTAAGTGTGTGTGTGTATTTTCAGAGAATGCTTATTATAATGATCAATCGATTATGTTGGATCAATGGAACTATAACATAGTATATTTTAAGTTCCTATAACACTGTGTGTGTGTGTGTGTGTGTGTGTGTGTGTGTGTGTGTGTGTGTGTGTGTGTGTGTGTGTGTGTGTGCGTGTGTGTGTGTGTGTGTGTGTGCGCGTGTGTGTGAAAACTCAAGAAAGAAATACCAAAAATATATATTTTTAACAATATTTGGGGGCCCACTAGCAATATCCTAGAATCACTGCAGAGCAGACCACACAGAGTCAAGTATAAGTATTAACAGCAAACCGGAATGTGACTCGGGACCAAACATTGGGATGATGCTCTGTTTGGAAAGTTTACGTCCCAGCCCACCCCCCCCCCCCCCCCCCCCTTCCCTCTACCCCTTAAATTATACACGGCAACGGAAATCACTTTTCACATGTAAAACCCATCCATAATGCAACCTTTGAGCCACGCAATGTGGAGGAGCACGGGGTCTTAAAACTAGTTTATAAACACACACACAGTCACACACACACACACACACACACACACACAGAGAGGACACACACACACACACACACACACACACACACACACACACAGAGTACACACACACACAGAGTACACATCCAGGGCGAGGCCCAGAGGCCTCTGCTCCCTCTGGAGATAGGGTGTGTGTACAAATCACATCACCGGGGATTAGGCTAACGGCACAGTCTCTGCTACACCATAAACATCTGCCAAATGTGGAACTGCTACCCTCGTCCCCCAGACACACACACACACACACACACACACACACACACACACACACCGCCACCACTGCTACTCCATATGGGATCTCGCTGCTGTGACGTCTGGGGCTATTTCCTTCCTACTACTAACGCACCGAACCGCTCCCAGTGTCACGCAGTCCCCCCCCCCACGGTTTTATATGCCCTCTCCTCCAATGAAACGCCTAGGAAGTGAAGGGCTAACGAAGTGACTTAAAGGGGGGGGGGGGGGGGGGGGGGGGGGGGCATGACAGAGAGCGAAAGAGTGGGAAAGGAAAAGAGAGAGAGAGAGAGAGAAAGCTTTTTAAACAGCGTCTTTTGTGTCCTGCTGAACAGGATTTGTCATGAGGCTTTAAGAGAGATTTCAGCTGGGTAAATATGGCAGTTTTTTGACAGAAAGAGAGAAAGATGATGGTCACTTTGGATGCTTCTCAGACGGGGTGGGGGGTGTAGAGGGTTGGGGGGTAGGAGGGGGGGGGTGTTATTGTTGAACAGGACCATGCGTGTATTCATGATGTTTCAATAGGCTCCTGCATACACCGTCCAACCCAGTTAGAACTTGCAAAGGAATGGAAATCAGAGGGAAAATTCACACCGAACTAGAGCAGGTGTGACAAATGCATTGAGCTGCATTTTAAATGCTGCTGCTAATGTGCAGCTCGTGAACTAGATCTGGGCCTGTGAGTGTGAGTGAGTTTGAGGGGACAAAAAAAAAGAGAGAATTGGAATGTATGCTGCAGTGCTAACTCATAAACGGTGTTAATTTATTTATATTTTTATGTGAATGTTTCGCCTTGATAGGGGGTGCAGGAGGTGCCATAGATGAAAATGTGCCTGTGTGTGTGTGTGTGTGTGTCAAGCAAAGCCTCAATGGGCAGAGCTCTAATACAGAGCTAAGCTAATCCATCAGTCTATATACTGTAGACACATACACATGGACATGCACACACACAAGAGCCAGGTGGTAGAAATCCCCGTCACAGTAGCAGTAGCAGCTCTCTCTCTCTCGGGAGAGCAAAACCCCGGCCCGGTCCGATATTCTCTTCAAAGCCTTTTATCGAGCAGTTTACAAGTTATGAATGAATATGTTTTATTTGGGGGAACACGGTATTGACAGCCACCTATCAATAGTAATGTGACTATTGTCAAGGGTTTGTCAATATTAATGTAATTATGATGTAGAGGGGATCAGAGCGATGGCGGTGTCGGGGGGCCAAGTAACATCTTGTGCCCACTACCATATCAATAGCAGGGATTGCTATTGACAGCCTCCCTTCAGACTTGCAGCCACTTGCCAAATATATAACAAGCAGACACTTCAGTCAATGCGGGCCTGCCTATAAAAATTAAGCATTTGAATTTACAGGGCTCTGACCGCGGACAGCTGGAAATCCATGCTGCTCCTTATGTAATAGTCAAAAGTCACAATCAATGCCAGTGTTTACCGAGCACTGTAAACTGAACAGACGTGTGCGTCATCGCAGGAACGCAAGTGGCGGGGCGGGCGGCGCGCACACGTGCACATGCACACAGGCCTGGTGTGATACAGTGACAAGGGGATGTTGACTTCATAATTCTCTCGTGGATACAGTACAGAGGCTAAATGCCCTCTCCTGGACCAATGGTGTCTGACACCGCCCCCCCTCCCACCCTCCCAACCATACAAGATTTCAAATGCTTCAAAAAAAATATTAGAGCTTTCTCAAATGAGATTTAAAATAAACAGCTCTACAATTTAAATGCGTTGTATCGCTAGATAGAATATTGCCTGGGGGTCCCCGGACTCCCATTTTGAGAACCACTGGGTTAGCTCACCCTGCAATCAAAACAAAAAAACAAAGACATAAGTCTTTTTTTTTTCTCTAAAATAAATGTCTTCTTTTTCAGAAGATATTAAGAGTTAATTAAAGGGGTGATAAGGTTAATTCAGCCCTAACGAGAATCCGCGCCTCCCCCCCATTACCCCATAGCTGGTGAGTCATGTGCAAGACAAAGATAGCTTTGAAGCTGGATGCCATACCTCGGGTGTCAACAATATCCAATCAAACATGGAAATAGCAGATCTACAAGCTTACAACGCGTCACGAAGTAAGCTCGTAGATAAGCTATTTCCGATTAACGAATATGCCAGTAATTTCTTTGTATTTTTCAGTTATTTGTCATATCTGACCTGTGCATTTTCGATCGCGAGGCAAACAGATTTTTTTTTTAAATTCATATGAAAAACAATTAAATCGTTAATCGCAATTATCTGTGTGACAATTAATGGTCAACTTGAATGTGTAACGGTGACGGCCACCGACGGGCAGGAGATGCAGATAGGTCACCAGAACCAAACCTCCAGTCCAGACCCTCCAAGCTACTGTCTGTCGATAGTGGAGGAAGAGGAGGAAGAGAGGGGGGGGGGGGGTTAAAATAGATAAGCATGAACCTCTCCCAAGGAGCTGACCTTCAGACTGGCAGTCACAATAGGGGAGGAGGGAACATTCCTGATGCGCACACGGCCGTGGTTTGGGCATCCGGGGAATAGCCTATAGACAGAGAGGGTGGTGGCACTGTCTTCTTGACCTTGGCTTTGGCTTGCAGTGTCTGGGAGAGGGAGGGGGTTGCTTTTAGGAAGGAGGACTAGGGGGATGGGGGGGGTGGTGGGGTTTGGCAGTCCGTGTTTATGCTTTTTTTCCCCCTACAATGCACAAAAGCTCGGAAACCATCCACACGGCTGTCATTCCAACGCCAGTTGTAAACCGTCTGGCCAAAGTCTCGATTTAGCTCCTGGCACGGAATAGTGCTCAAATTCCAAAGCACTTAGCTATGGTTGTTAGCAGCATAATATATTTGTTGAAATAATACATAAACGGTCACTTGGCTTTCTATGATGCCTGTAGCGAGAAATAGGCTATGCGTTGGCGACACATGCTGCCGGATTACAACTTTACATTTTCTGCCCTCGCATGTAAATTAATTTGTGTAAAAGGTCTGGCGAATATAACCTATTCCTCTAAGCACTCCAACCTCATTTTCTCTCCCTCCCTCTCTCTCTCTCTCTCTACCCCCCCCCCCCCCCCCCTTCTCTCCCTCACTTTATTGCCCTTCTTTCGCCAGCAACGAATACAGGCCTATTAGCCAAGGCTTGCTAATGTCCTCGCTATGAAAACGGATGGGAATGTCAGATTTAGAACTTTCAAAAGAGTGATGTCATACAGCGCGGCCGCCGACCACAGGCATTACAGGGGACGCTAAGATTACCCAGGCGGTAACCAGACTAATTGTTATGAGTCTGTTTCATGAAAAATGAATGTGTGCAAATGTACGGAGGGGTCCTCAGGCTGTGTGTGTGTGTGTGTGTGTGTCGCACACTAATGCTTTATCAAGGCTCTCCTCTTTCTGTAATCACCCAAGACTCCTTCGAGCCATGGGGTGAGGGCCAAGTTAATGCCTGAAAAAAAGGAGAGCGGAGGGAAAAAAACATCACTTAGAGAAGCACATCCGACACAAAAAAATAGTGCTCTGCTAATCGGGTTTGCTCAGAAGGTAAATTATTAAGGAGAATTAATTGATTTTGTGAGTACGAAGGTTGGAGTATGCTAAGGCAGTATGAGTAATATGTATAGAAGGCTTGCAAAGAAAGAAAAAAACAACTTAAAAAGTCATGAAACATTTACAGGCCAGAGAGGCATATCGAATGAGAGAATGGGAGAACAAGCTAATGAATGAGAAAATTGAACTTGTGTCTTTCTTCTAGGGAGTCCGTGTGAGAGCACTGGGGCGTAGTAGTATGCTGAACAACAACAATGTGCTGTCACTATATCTGAGCAACCGTCTTTTATGGATGAGACAGAAAAGCGATGAATCCTTTTATGTTTCATATATCGAAGAATTAAAAGACAGTAAGTAGGAAATTGAATGGATGCAACCACTTGAGCCCCGGAATCCCTATTCTGACTGGGGTGGGGACACTTGCTGAAACTGCCGAACGAAAATACATCGCATGGATGCATGCACCTGGGACATATCCTCAGTGATGTATCCCAAGGTCATCGGGGTTTCGGGTCTCGCGAACATCATACCCCTCACTCAGGTGACCCAGCCGAATCAAGTCCCGACTTACGTCAGTGTCGATCAGACCCACTAGGGAAAGACCAGGGCCACGCAATCCGGCGCTCCGGAACTACTTTGCCGGGACTGGGAGGTAGACCAATACTGGTGCATGGAAGGACCAGGCTCTGTGGGGTGACTCCTGTCCGGGCCCCTCCTACGTCTCACAAAATGTATAGTCACCATGCATGATAATAGAATGACAACAGTGTTATAATGATATATTGTTGTATCCATGCGTGTGCGTGTATAGCTATATCTACAGTATCTATCCCTCTATCTGTCTGTGTGTGTGTGTGCGCGCGCTCACGAGTGTTTCAGTTCAGCTGTCTATGCCTGCATGTCTGAAATGCTGTTCAACTAGGATGTACAATAGCAGGGATGAACAATGGTTTCATGTAGCAGAATGTGCCATGGATTTACACAGCCTCTGTCTACTTATTGTGAGACCTCAACAAACAAGCCTGTATTAAGCATTATGAAAATAATAAACCACACAAATTATGTCCATTTTGATCGGATAGTACAGTCACTAGGAGTAAATAAATAATTATTTCCATGTAATGTAGGCACATAAATCCCTGTGCCTTTTCACATGGCTTTTTCCCCCCCAACTGTACGGTCTGTGACCTTGTGACCCCAGAGTGAGATCACAGCCCAATTTAACTTTAGTGATTTCTTTTAAAAACACACTCATTATACTAAGTGTTCACACACACACACACACACACAATCTCACACACACACACACACACACACACACACACACACACACACACACACACACACACACACACACACACACACACACAGTCACACACGCGCAATCAACCTCTGCATGTTTGTTCTCTCCGTAATGGCATTGTCTCCTAATTCTTCAGCTCTGGGGCTTATCAGTGTTTTTAACAACAACAAAAAAATCCAAATCTGCCCCATTTTGATAATAAGTCAAGAGCATTATGTTATAATGACAGCGGGGGGATTAGGTTTTGGTGGAGTGTGAGAGCACAGCACAGAGCACACACACACACACACACACACACACACACACACACACACGCACACACACACACTGACTGGGAAAGGGAGATATAACGACGAAAGAGTAGAGACGGGTGACTGAGATGACAGGAATGAAGTCAGTATAATCTCTTGGAAATCAATAAGATCAACTTTGCTATGAATGTCAATGTGGCAGTTTTTGATCGCTGGTACCGATTATTTCGAGGAATAATTGGATGATGTGGAGCAGTATATGCCGTTGAAGAAAGCATTAGTGTATAGTGTACAGCCACTATGCAGTGACTGCCATAGCGTATATGTACAGTATATAATGTGGTTGTTTATTTCTTTCTCCCTGTCACATTTATCATTAATATTCTGTTGCAGGAGCTGAACATTTTTACCGTATAGAAGACGTAAAAAATAAACTACCTCCAACACGGTCAGGGAAAAGAAAAATAATAATACTGGTAATGTACTACTATGCACTAGATATAATTACGGTATGTACAGACAGAGTAATATACAGACGACTGAATCAGAATCGGCTTTGTCACATCACAAAAGGTTTACAAAAAGAAGTGGGGTGGAATTCGTTTTTGTGCAAGCTTCATCGTTATTTATATGACACAGCCCTGGACTGTGTCATATATTGACAGATGACCCTTGTGTGATCCAAGGCTACACGTAGCATAAGCAAATCCATCCGAAGATGTACTGTACTGTACGTGAGGAGGGGTGACGTAAATGCCAAGTACTGCACAACAACGACATTGAATAGAGTATTCAAGTAGATCGACATACATCATGACCTTTCTGTCTTTCTAGTGACCGTCACACGTGGATGGTGAAAAACTGCCACAAACGATTAATCTGATATTGAAAGTGCGACTGCACATGAAATACAATAATATACTATGCATATGCACTAGGATTGCATGGATTAAAGCCAAATATAATCTCAAGACTGAAAATGTAATGATGCTGTTTTAGGCCGACCAGCTGAAGAAATCAAAGAGTTGATGCATTAAGGTTGCTTTTATGACATTTCTGAGACCATTCATGTTTCTGGAACATGCTTCTAAACTTGTATTCTATTGCTAGTTTGGTCACTTCAAATATCTTAATATAACTAATGACCAAAAATAGCCGATCTACAAGCTCACAACACGACACTGTACATTGCGCTGAGCTTGTAGATCTGCTATTTTCGGCAGCATGCTTTCACAAAAGACACGCTGGCCTCTATGGAATCCAAATGACTGAAATCAGTCGTGGCGACTGAGAAGTGTAATCCATGTGATTGATTACACTGTCAGTGCTGCTGCACACGACAGGACAACACCATTGAAGAGATACCGGCCCTGAAGAAATACAGCAGAGGTGCATAGAAGTGTATATTTGTGAATTGAAAATGGAGGACCCTGATGTTGATTGATTGATCGAGTTGATTGAACAGTTTGCAGAATTACAGTACATTTCAAGTACAACTCAATACAAAAACTGTTAACTGTGAGTGGACGACACCAATTCATCAAAACATTTAGAGACTTAAGAATATACACTTCTATACAGCCAAAAACAGGAAATAATCATAAAAAGGGGGAAAAAACATATTCAGTGAGGGGGGCGAAGGGATGGGTGGGGGATTCAGATTTTAGGGGCCAGTTTCGAATTGCAGCCGTCTGTAGGTGCCCTTTGAGAGCAGTTTTGAAGGAGTCAAGGGATTTGCATGTCTTAATGACTGTAGGGCGTTCCACATGTTGGTGGCATAGGAGCAAATGAATTGAACTCCCTCTGGTGTTGTGGGTGTGGACTTTAAGGAAGTATTTAGACAGGTATAAACAAGTATTCTGTGCTTTTACTGGTTTTATCCTCGTAGCAGTTTTTGTATTGACCTGTACTTTCTTTGAAATGTATTGCATTATGCAATCTGTTAATACAATGTTCAATCAATCAATGAATCAAAACACATCATGACGTTCTGTCACTGAAACAGATACCGGGTACATCTCATTCCCACGCGACCCGATGATCACCTTGATCGATTGAAGTATTTATTAACAGTTTGCAGAATCACAGTACATTTCAAGCACAACTCAATACAAAAACTGTTAACTGTGATTGGACGACAGCATAAAGCATTACATTACACTTGTTTACAAGAGGGTCCACCGCTTTCGGTAAGATTAAGAAACGGTCACATTTGGTAGATAATCAAAATTCGACATTAATGCACACACATGCCAAAGCGACACGACGAACGGGGGTGTGTTTATTTACCCATTGCGTGGGCTGTGAATGTATACAGCAACAGCAGACTCTTCTTCTGTCAGTATGTTTCCTTTCCTGCATGTAAACAAAACCCCTGCTTCCGGGGTTGTTGCACGGTAATCCCGCCCCATAGAGCGAAACCGACCAATGGCGTGAACGTTAACAGCCAACCTGACCGCAGCCAGCAAATCGGAGCGCGCAGCGGCAACGTGGGCGGCAAAGGAGTCCGTTCATTGTACAAGTCCAGTCCACCGAAAACAGCAGATCTGCAAGCTCACAGCGCGTCGCGGACGCCACTAGTTGTGAGCTTGCAGATCTGCTGTTTTCGGCGCGGGACACCGTCGCGCGACGAAGCATCAAGCTCCGATCCGTTGTTATTAGTAACGAATATGGAAGCCTGCACAAGTGGCGACCAAACTTTATTATTACGAAGTTATATTTAAGAGCAAGAAGTTAATTCAAATACTGTGTGTACGTATGGTACATGCTACATATTATAATTCATTATTATTTCATTTTGTATCATTTAAATCACGGTGTGACCGGGTGTGTGAGTGCAGTAGTTTGAACAGCAGCTGATTAAGTCCACCTGCTGCTATAATGCTACTGTGTGTGAGAGACTACCTTACACACACCAGTTAACGTCTGTGTGGTAAAACTAAAAGTAATACTTTGTGCAACTTTTACATAATAAACATGAGTCGTGAAAACGGTAACAACAGCACACAACTGTCCTCCGCCGGGCCACGGCGTGCTGAGGCACGGAGAGCCGAGGACAGCGGCACTTTGAGCGGCGTTGAGGCGAATGAAACGACGCTGGACATCAAACGTCTCCTCGGTGAATTCACGTGTCTTTATGCGGACAGACTGAGACACATAGAAGAAGACACTGGCACCCGTCAAGAAGACACTCTGCGGGTAGGTGAAAGAGAAAGACAAGTCGTATAGTCGTCTTTGCTGCCAGTCAGTCAAAATGAGCAATTCGTTCAACGACTGAGAAAACAGACGTTGTTTACATTGTCAAAACAAGCGTCAAAAACGTAATAAAAACCGGGGAAAGTGTGTACAGTATTATGTACGGTAGCTCTGTTTACAGCATTGTGTAAACATAGCTACCGCGTGTCGGTGTGTGATGTCACATTGCGACTCGAACAAACTGTTAAAAAAAATTGTATTATTATTATCTTTTACAAAACGACTAAAATCACTGAAAATGTTCAGTTGCTTTTAAATAATTTGTTTATCGTTTTGGTACGTGTCGTGTACAGTCTGCTTTTATATGACGTATGCCTCCGTAGTGTTTTATCGGTAGCGTGGCCGAGTGGTCTAAGGCGCTGGATTTAGGCTCCAGTCTCTCCGGAGGCGTGGGTTCGAACCCCACCGCTGCCATACTTTATTGGTTTGTACTATTATGATGACCCATTGAACATTATTTGACCAACGTCTGTGTGGCTCTTCTGTTATGGGCTTGCTATGAAATGCACAACTTATGCTGATAATTGTATTTTTACTCTTTCAAAGTAAGTCCTAAACAGCTCTATATTCTCATTATTCTGATAGTAAATCATTGCTGTAGACTAGAGAGTTTGTTCACAACTAAGTACATTTACTTAAGTACTGTAATTAAGAATAATTTTGAGGTTTTTGTATACTTTACTTAAGTATTTCCAATTTCCAGTCCTTTTACGGCTACTCCACTACATCTCAGATGCAAATATTGTACCAAATTACTCCACTACAATTATTTTAAAACTATTTCCAAACATTGCTCCTATGGCTGAAACTATCCCATTGAGATAGAATGAGCACTTCCGCATTCCATTGTTACAATGGGAGTCAACGCTATAGTGTCGCCACTCTCTTACTATATTACTCTGCATTTTACAAATGTTATTGGCTGAAATTGGAAGATTCTCTCTTTTTTTGTTCTTGTTTATTGAAATAACTGGGGAGATGGAGAGACCCATGTTACTGAACAAACACTGTATAGCAGAATATAGAGCTTTAACCTTTTTGTTTTAGACAAAAAATATCACTAATTAAAAAAAAACTTCCTTATATAATAATAATCCTTGTATAATAATAATACCTGATGATCATGTTTTAGGGTGGAGAACTCCCACCACGGGACTCAGGCAATCAATTAACAGACACCTTTGCAACCACTATATGGCAAATATTTCCTACAGCTTTATGTCCAAAAATCTGAACTAACCCTTTAAGTTCACAAAAGTGCCTCAGACCTAATTGTCCTCACTGTTTTGCGCATAACCTCATTTATCTGTATCCATACCGGGTCTGTTGTGTTCATCTGAAGCAAATGAGAGTGCATCCTGTGCCACAATGGCTGCTGGGCCATCATGAGAATGACCCGGTTAAGTGATTCTTCCACAGCACAATGGCTGGAATTGCTCCCATATTGTGGGATGCAGTGAGTTGCCATTGTGCTGTATGAAGTGTATGAAGCACGGAGGCAGTGAAAGGTCTCCCGTAATTATTGTTCATGGTTCCCCGAGAAAACCACAAATTTCCATTTCATTGGTAGTGGCGTGGAATGTTGGAGGTGGCAAGTAGTTTATTTCTTTTTTTGTCTTTTTTCTTTCAAATAAATAAATAAAGATCGCACAAACACGGGGCAGAACTGTAAACACATGACCACTTGATGTGGTGACCTTAAAGGCAATGTTCCAATTTCACCATGGCCGGGCCTCTGTCAGCGTTTGCTCTCCTGAGTGGGTTTTTTTTTTTACACACGGCAAAAGTAATCATGGGGCCTTATTATACTTCTCAGCACTTATCTGCTATTATGGAGGGGGTCAGAGGGTTAGCTTTGTGTGCTTCCAATCCACGCGGTTCAAGAAGGTCACGGAGCGCAGCATTCAATGCTGCCCATTTATTTTAATTCAGCTTCCATCAAGCCCCCAAACTTAATTTTCATACAGTGGCAACAACTGGCAAGCTTCAGCAACACGTCATGAATACTGCCATTTGTGTGGGATTTTCATAACCACACTCCAGGCTCATCAAGCATTTGTAGTATTTAAAATCCTTTGGTTTATCTTATCTATCCTTGTGTGAGTGTGTTGACATGCAAGTGGCTTATAGTTATTTTTAATAATTCATTAATGTACCCATTAATTAATTATTGACAGTAAATTCAATTGATGCTGTAACAGTCGAAAGATGTGTTGACTTCTAAGGGCGCACCACGGGCGACTGGAGCAGGGTTATGGGCGGGGGGGTGCCTCTAGTCCACTTTGACAATGAGCCGCCTCTAGTTTACTGATTGAAGGTTTTCTGTAAATATTGCATGCTGTGTAGTACATCGATTATACATCAGTACAGACGGTGAGCCATCATTAAGTGTTATAGGCAGTGGTGGACAGTAACTAAGTACATTTACTTGAGTACTGTACTCGGGTACATTTAGCTGGTATTTTAGTTTGTTTGTTTTTTTTGCAAGCTTATCATGACTAAACTGTACATTTCTACAAGGAACACTTGAGACACTTGAGACTGAAATGTACAACATTAACCACTTAACCCATTTTGACCTGAGATCAGATTCTAAAAATGTCTTCTACATCCTGACAGTTTTCTGAAAAAGCTACGTTTCTATGTCAGTGGTTCTTCGATTTTTCAAAAATAGCAGACCTACAAGCTCGTAGCGCGCCACTCGGTGGCGCGCTATGAGCTTGTAGATCTGCTATTTTTCAATAGCTAAAGCATAACCTAGTGCTAACACCAAAAGGGGTTCCCGCCCAAAATGGATTAAGCTCCATTTTGCTATTTTCAATGTTTGAACATTTCTGAAAATGTACTTTTGTACTTTTGAATACTTACTTTGTCCACCACTCGTTATTGGTTACTCTCAAGTGGTGGTTCTCTAATATGTTGCTGAAAGAGAAATATCCACAGCATGAATGAATGAATGAATGAATGATGAATGAATGAATGTGACAAATAATGTCTTTTGTGAAGACTATAGTGCAGTAATTGCTGACCTTGCACGCTCTGGATAAGAGCATCTGATTCATTGCTGTAAAATCACATTCAGCAGCAGTTTGGAGATGAATGTCTCGTGTGGATATTATATTTAAGCTCTGTTCAGCTGCCATCTTGAAAGCATTTAGGATATATCTCTTTATGTGTCCAACATTCATCATTTTAATGTTAATAAACAAAGCACAAAGAGCCAACAGGCTTGTGTATTGTATGACAATCTAATGATGTGGATGTTGGGCTCCACTATGGATCTGGGACTTGGCCTCAATGTGCATTGTGCATATCGCTGCTGTCAGACTGAGACCTTGTATCTACATGTTTCAACTTTTTTCATTTCTACTTAGTGTCACACAAAAGTAGCAAAAACAGCCGATCTACAAGCTCAAAATGCTTCGCGGTGCGATGCGCTTTGAGCTAGTATAGATCGGCATTCTTTTTGCTATTTTGGGATTGAAATCCTGAAAAGTAACAGTTTTGGATATACACATATGAGGTTGTCACCTGACAGCAGCGATATCTGACCTGACTGCAATGTGATCTCAGACTATTATGTGACGTGTCTTACCAGTAAGACACCTGAGGGTGACAGCAGACTGCTGGGCGAACGCTGGCGCTTTGGAATGGGGGGTCAGATCAATATATATACGCCTGGGTGACCGCAGACTGCTGGGCGAGCACTGACACACTGGCATGGGGGTGGGGTCAGATCAACATACGGAATTAATTCTGTACTGGCCATATATGGAGCAAGTCTTGAGTGTACAGGGTTTGATGAGGTCAGATGGAATGTCAGAACAGGTCAGCTCCATATATGGAGATCTAAGGGTGGCAGCGGAGGCAGTGTCTTTAGTGTACTGTGTACAGGGTTTGATGAGGGCCCAGGTAGGGCCGGGCCTTAATTTTCGCTGCAACTTTGGGGCAGGCCCGTCGAGATATAGGTATCAGTCAAAAGGGAGACATCAAAGAGGATCAACATATGGAATGTCAGAACAGGTCAGCTCCATATACTGTATGGAGATCTAAGGGTTTGAGGTTTGAGGTCAGATGTAGAGTTGCTGGCCAATATTGATGACATCAGGGATCTCCATATATTATGGGCTTAATATTGATAACATCAGGGATCTCCATATATGGGCTTAATATTCATGAAATCAGGGATCTCCGTCACGTGATGTCACGAGGGGTGGGGTGACCAAACAACGGAATCGTGCCTTTCCCGTCGGGGGGGGAAAAGCACGATTCCGTTGTAAATGCGGCCTGTCAGGCTTCCTTCGCCCCAAAAAACCTCACGTCACTTGCTTGTTCGTATGAGACTGTCTACCAAAACCAGATGCGCCGCGGATGATATGACCCATAGTCTCCCCTGTGCCACCCGAGCACCTTAAAAGACACACAGACCCTCTCATAGACGGCTAGCCTCTTGCTGAGCCATACTGTAAAAAGAAAAGTATTAAATTATTCACGGTTGTTGTTGTTGTTGTCCTTATCCTTACCGACAACAGCAAGGCAGCAAGACACAGTGTCGGGGGAAACATAATGGCTTGTTGCAGTGACATTGACCCATCTTCTGAGCTCTTGAATCTCCATTTTCACCCATCTTTAAATGATGCACTGCGTCTGTTCATGCATTCCCAGTGTGTTTTCAGTAAACAAATATACACAAATGGACTGCCTCACTCAACAGTCTGTTAGGGGTAGTAGTCAGGGACACGCAACCAGTGTATTTCTCCTCCGATGTCCATAATGTGAAATCCAATCAAATGAAGAGCATTTAGAGCTACTTATGGGCCGTTCCACCATGTAAACGATGCAATGAGCTCCGTAATAAGAGCTTGGCTAACGTCTGATTGAATCGTAATGTATGGGCCTGTTGATGCCACAATGGGTCTCGAGCAGTAATGGACACTAAACAGAGTTTGCTTTTGTGGTCGTAATATCATGAAATCTGAGGCTTATATTCTCCATTTCTAAGACCATAGCAATTAGCCTGTCGTCTATTTGTCATCCGTAGGCTAATATGGATAAAATCAGCATGTGCTCCTCCAGACGACAATACAAACCAAGGTCAAATGTTGTTGATTTAGTTTTTACAAATAATTGATACTGTTTTTCTTAGAATTTGATTTGTGATTTGGCAGCCTCTGGGTGGGGTTCGTTGGCCACATGGGTCCAAGTATGCATGGGATGGAATGGCAAATTCCAAGTTTTAAATTAATACTTTATTTATTATATTTATACTACACACTAATACTGTGTAGGTTGACTCACACATGTGTCATGATTATTCCCAACATTTTATTTTACCAACACATCCAACAGTCTTCTAGGTTCAACGTCTGAAATACACATGACACTGGACAGCGATGATAGTTCTGTCCAACGAGTCTATGAAGCCATTTGTGAAATGTATGAAACTGGTGGTCCCTGGTTCATTTCTCTCTCAGTTATATCTCAGCATATTACTGAGGAGTGGGCGGACGACCACATAAAAGAAAAGGACGAGGGGCCTCAAAACTGCTTATGTGAGTTTCATCCTCCTGACACATAATGGTGACACATTCTCTTGAAGGTGCACAGTGCAGCGTTGAAAAGGCCAAGGTGACAAAGGGTGCACTGCACACACAAAAGTGAGGTCCAGGGGTTATTCCTCCTCTCCGCGGCTCACGCCGCTCGCCGGGGCTGACTCACACTACGATTAGTTTCACGCCGTCTCTCTTCTGTAGGACTTGAGCCATCAGAGGGAGACCTTGGAGTGGCGCGTGAGCGCCCTGCGCTCCGACAACGCGTACCTGAGGTCAGACGTCGTGAACGCCCTGCCGCTGCTCCTGCGACAAACCACACACGCGCCGCGCAACCTTGATGTGAGTCACATTGGATCTTTTTATTCTGCTCTTTATTTCTTTCTCTCCTTTCCCGCCTTGTTTTGCCCTTTCTCTCCCTGTGTGTGTGTGTGTGTGTGTGTGTGTGTGTAGTTTGTTTCTCATCAGTTTGTTTCTGCAGGTTTTGGCACATCATTGTACACAGTACTCAGTTTTAACCACTTAGGGTTTAAGACTTCGTTTTGTATTATTATTATTATTATTATTATTATTATTATTTTACACTTTTTTCTCCTCAATTTAGTCATTATGCCAATAAATTCCTCCCCACACACATTTGGGTGTGTTGTCAGTGCTGTTGTATCCTGCCAGCGAGGAGGCCCCACTGAGAGGACGTAGATACTCCTCCCACCCAACACTCCCTGCTCATAGTGCTCATAGTGCAGCGACAAATCACTATTCCCTTCCCCCGTAACATGGGCCAGTCGGGTTTGCATATATATAGACGCTCGACAAAAGCCGCATGCACCGCTGTGGATTGGAACCCCAGACTACTCCATGATTGTGGGCACCACATGTTGCTGTATATTAGTGTGTGTGTGAATGTGTGTGTAAATATGTGCAGGTCCTAATTCCCAGAGTTTAGCTCGCTGGCCGGCGGGTGGGTTTGGGTCAGACTGGGAGCCTGAGGGGAGATCAGTGCAGATCAGGACAGATCAACTGGGATCATTAGGGATCACTGGCTCTGTCTTTGATCGACTCAGCCTGACCATTCATCATTCCTACTCTCACACATTGCCCGCTTATTACCATACTATGTTTACCCAGACATGGGGTCAAGACCAGCGATGAGCAGTAATATAGTACATTTACTTGAGTTCTGTATGCCAGTACATTGTTTGAGGATCATTTAGTTGAGTATTTGATACTGTTCTTTTGACTCCACTACAATTCTAGGAAGGGAAAAGCTACACATTTTGAATGAGCCACTTACAGTAGGTTATGGTCACACCTAACTTTGATTCTGCCGTTCCCATTGGAAACCATTGCAAAAAGTCAGATCTAATCCTGTATTTTCAAAATGGGGCCTTAAGTGATCAAATCATCATGAATGTGTGTATGTTGCCAGTCCAAGCAAGCATCACATTACTACCAAGAAAATAGAAAACCTTTCCTGCGTTTGCTAAGCTTGTTTGTGAAACATTGCACAGGAAAACTAAATAGGGTTCGTCTTTCAACAAGGGATGATTACAAAATGTGTTAATTAAATGCTGTTTCTAGCCAGGGTCTCTAATATGTGTTTACATAGTGATGCAGCCTGCTGCTGCTTCATTATATATTGCTGCTTGCACCCATAAAACAGAATGGGGCCTCTTTAATTCTTTCAGCCTGGGAGCCATGTGAGAAATTTAGCTCCATAGCCAGGGATCTGTGTTAATGAAAACATAATTACTCTTATCATGTGGGCCACTCACCAGAAGTTAGCTTATGACCTACTTTGCGCTCATAGTTCATAGTTGGAATAGAAAGCAAAACACAACTCTGCAAAACACATGCACACGGTTTGAAAGTTCAAACTATCACTCCTTGCTTAAACATTGCTACTTTTCATTTATTACCACCACTTTATCCGTGGTATTCTATTTCGGGCATGTCATTAATTATAGGTACACAATACACATGGATGTATTTGTGTGTTTTTTATTTTTTTTTACACAACAACATAAACATGTACATGTTTTTCCGATAGTGTTGCTGATAGATTCTGCTATTGGCGGAATCTGTCTTGAGATATTAATTAATTCTAGGCTGGTGGCCGACAGGCCGACATTGATGCCCCCCCCTGAATGAAACTAATTCATAGTCATCATTCGCATTGGCTGATCTGACCCCCGCGTGTATGAGCTCTGCCTCCCAGCTGCAGCATGGCTGAAGTCGATGAACGGAACGTGGAAACTGACCTCTGATCAGCATTAATAGGCCCCACTTTAGTTTACTGCTCTCCAAACCCCCGACCCCCACCACCACCACCACCCGCAACCGCCCAATGTCTCTGAACTCTGCGACCTTTATCATACAAACGCATGAAGCTTTTACTTGCACTGCCACGCACAGACGAGCTGTGGTGGAAGTAACTGGGAAGTAACTAAGTACATGTAGTCAAGTATTGTAAGTAAGTATTTCCTGTACTTGTACTTTTTATATTTTTTGCATAAATAGCCAATCTATAAGGTCACAACGTGTCACATCACGACATGTGAGCATGTAGATCTGCTGTTTTCTAAAGATTCTTTATACATTTTGAAAACTCTGCATGATGACGGAGTACTCTTACTTTTGGTACATACAGTATAAAACGCCAATACTTTTGTACTTTTACTCAAGTCAGACTTTAAACACCAGACTTGTACACGTAACTGAGTATTTCTACATCGTGATATTGCTACTTTTACTTAAGTACCGGAGTACTTCTTCTGCACCACTGCAGATGCTGATGTGGGAGGTGAGAGAGAAAGAGGAAAATGAACGAAAGAAAGAGAGACAGTGAGAGACAAAGAGAAATGAAAGTGAGAGAGAGACAGACAGAGAGAGCGAGAGAGGGGTCAGGAGATCGAGATGGTTGACCATGCTAATACTGTTGTTAATGACTTTCCTGTGAGTGATAATTGATCGTCGTCATTACCATATTAACTCTAAGCATCCCCCCCCATGCGATCCTCAGCCTTCTCCACCATGCCCGTAATGGATGCCCTCCTTTTGATCCTTGGAATAATGAACTAATTAGCTTAATTAAAATCAATAGAGGTGCCAATAGCAAGGTAGACGTCTCAGGGCCAGCCGTCTCTATCCACTGTGGGGGGTGGGGGGGTGGGGGGGGGGGGATGTCAGAGACGTGCAGAGAACCAGGGAGGGAGGGAGAGAGGAGAGGAGAGGAGAGGAGAGGAGAGGAGAGGATAGGAGAGGAGAGGAGAGGAGAGGAGAGGAGAGGAGAGGAGAGGAGAGGAGAGGAGAGGAGAAATGGACAGAGCGACGGAGGGAGACATGCACTTACAAAAAGCAGTGGTGGAAGGCAACAAAGTACATTTACTCCAGCACTGTACTTCAGTATTAGTTTGTTTTTTTAACTTTACTTGTTTCCAATTGTCAATACTTCCACTTCATATTGTCAATACTTCAACTTCCACTTCACGACACCTTAGAGGCAAATGTGATACTTTTACTCCACAACAATTATTTTAAAACTTTTTTTAGCAACTATATATATAGTCACTTTTGATAATTATTACAAAACATGCATGAACCCCATCAGCCCCTATATATATACTTTGCTTATTTGAAAATAGCAGATCTACATACAAGCTCACAATGCATCGCGATGAGTTTGTAGATCTTTTTTAATAATAATAACCTTATGCATTTATTCATTTGAAAACTTGTGACATTCTGCTCAACGAGTATACTTTTCCTTTTGGTACTTTTAAGTCTATTTTGATGCCAATACTTTTGTACTTTTACTTTTACTTGTATTTCCACAATGCGGTATTGGTACTTTTTGTTAAGTAAAAATAGAAAAATCACTGACAAACCATAGGGAGTGTGTGGCGGGAATGACGGATGGTATATGAGGGAGGGAGAGATGGTCAGAAAGCAGCAGAAAAGAGGAGGGGCGCGTCTAAGCGGGGGGAAAACGAGAGACAGACAGAAAGAGAGAGAGAGAGAGAGAGAGGGCGAAAGAGGTTCCTAATGCTGATTTATGAGCGCTTGACGGTCGTTAGCTAGGAATAAATGGCTTGTAGGAGTGGCTGCAGCGTTGCTCCCTGGTACAGGATACTAAGTGCATTGTAAGGTCAGCCATAAGGCCAAACTTACATATGTAGTGCTGTGCCCTTGTAAACCTCTGTTAATATATCAGCCACGGCATGGAACTGGAAATAGACCTATCTGGAGCACGCCGGAGCCCTTTGCCTGTCATTAGTCCTCACAATAGGTTTCTGCGTTGTCTTCCTCTCTGTTCTAATTCATTTGTATATTATACGGTAGTGGAGAAAAGAAGAAAAGAGACAAAGAGCCTGAGAAATGTCTGGTTGATTTATTGCACCTGAGCTGAGGCCGGTTGCCGTTTCTTGATTAGAGTGATGCTAGAAAGGCTATATTAAGCACTTGAAAACTAGTATTCTGGGGCGAGCGTGAACTTGAAAATAGCCGATCTACGAGCTTACAGATGCAAAGTGTTGTGAGTTATTTGATCGACTACTTTCGGTGACGAGATTTGGTGTTGAGGGGAAAACGGACGGGACCTACCAGTATTAGTGTAGGCTCCTGGGGGACCCCAGTATTGGTGTAGGCTCCTGGGGGACCCCAGTATTGGTGTAGGCTCCTGGGGGACCCCAGTATTGGTGTAGGCTCCTGGGGGACCCCAGTATTGGTGTAGGCTCCTGGGGGACCCCAGTATTAGTGTAGGCTCCTGGGGGACCCCAGTATTAGTGTAGGCTCCTGGGGGACCCCAGTATTAGTGTAGGCTCCTGGGGGACCCCAGTATTGGTGTAGGCTCCTGGGGGACCCCAGTATTGGTGTAGGCTCCTGGGGGACCCCAGTATTAGTGTAGGCTCCTGGGGGACCCCAGTCAACAAACTATAGAGGCTTTAATAAGGGCTTAATGTGTATTTTGTGCATCTCTCAATCACTCAGTGATGCTATACAATGGCAGAGATGTCTAGAAGAAATAGAATACCAACAAACTCACCGTTTTACCAACTCGCCCCGGGCGTACAGAAAGGTATTCCTAAACGTAAACTATGTTTAAACGGGTTAAACCTAACCTTATTCCTAACCGTATAACCTCAGTAGAACGGTGCCAAAAGCTAACCCTATTCCCAAACCTAACCCCTGTAAAACTATGCCTAACCCTAAACTTATATCTGACGTAAAACAAATACATGAAGCGCCCCACCGAGCGGTATAGGCGTGAGGTTGGCGGAAAAAAATGAGGGCGAGCATTGCGGACAGCGTCTACTCTAGACAGTTTAACACCATCTGGGTTTGTCCTGGCTCCAAGCACGTCCCACGATGCAGTACACCCACAACCAAAGCTAATGGTAGCTCACTAACCTTTTTCATACAACGATGCGATGTGGTAGTAGCCAAAAACAACTCTGGACTCCTGTCTAGCAAGAGGGTCGCGAGCACTATCAGTGTTGTTAGCTCTGCTGTCGGGCCCCATGTGCATCTGCGTAGGTGATTTCCTGGCTGTGCCCTGGGTTGGCTAACACGGTGTCAGTTTGCTTTGCCGCTATAGCTCCGGGTGCCTGGCGCAGTGCCCAGCCAGCCTCATCCTTCTCTCTCTGACCTTGCCTGTGACCCGACCCGTGTTGCATACAACACTACCTTCCCTTTGGACAAGCTCCAGTTTGATACCAACAACAAGTCCTTGGCTTTCCCACAACTCAGCCACCTCTTTAATTCAACAACTGTCAGCAACTGGGACTGGCGTGCACCCCAGTGCAGAACCCTTGTGCGTATTTACAGTGCGTCTCAGACACACTGGTATAGGAGCTGCTGTTCTTCTTTTAATTGATTATGATCTACGTCGTGCACACTATGAGAGACAGCTCTGGGGGATTCGGAGACAAATAAACGATGTCAAATCTTCTTTATGAAATTCTCCTTCATTGATGAAAATGAAAATATATAATCTCGGGAGTATTTTCTTTTTTAAATGTTTTGTGAACGACCGTTAAGGATGTCTCTGGTTCTTTTTCTGTCAGTGCACTGTAAACGTAACCACTTAAACCCTCTATTCTAAAAGAAACGGATGTCTTTTCCCGGCATTTAATTACACAGAATCTCTGCAAAAAAAAAATAGCCAAGCTTACAAGTCACAACAGTGGTATATGTTTTAGTTAATGTTCCCTCCTGAATATGGATGCCGGGTCTCAAGTGGTTAAAGGGAACTCCCCACTAGTTGATAAATGAGCTCTTTGATTGGTAGCAGTGTCCTTGTGCCCAGTATATGTATGAGGTTCACTCCAGTGCATGCTAATGCTTTATCCTGTGTGTATTATTATATATACATGTCCAATGATAGGAGCCTTGTAATCATGCCAAATGTAAAGCAGCACACTACTATACCAGGGGTCTCAACATTTTTGGCTGGGGACCCCCGGAAATGCTTTGGCATGTCTCGTAACCCCCTCCCCACCACCAATACGAATTGACCGCTTGGCCTTCAAATATCCTTAATAATAGAGAAAATACATCATAAATAAATACTGAAACCAGATAATAATCATTAAGGAAAGTGTATGCATGCACTATGTGTAGGTAGCAGGGCTTAAAGTTCTCAGTCCTGGGGACTGATTTCAGTCCTGAGGATCTCATAGGGGTCATTTAATGAGATCAGCGCAGATTTGCAAAAAAACATTTTCAGTCTTGGGATTGTTTTTTGCTTTAAGCCCTGAGGTAGGGACTGTATGTATGTAAATACTATATATCCCCCTTTTTATGTTCCCCTACGATTCTCTGTGGTTAAAATAAGTGTTAAAACACTATATAGTACTCATTGCTATAGAGTGTTTGTTCAGTAACAGGAGTCTCCATGTCTCTCCAGCAGAAAATGCATTTTCAGAAAACCAAACTGAAACTGGGATAGCAATTTTATCCAATCAGACAATAGAGAACGCAGTCAGGATACAGATTAAACAATTGGAATTGTATGTGACGACACAAAGAAATGAGCAGACAAAATTTAAAGAACTGGAACACTATAAAAAACTGTTTATTATTAAAGAGCTGCAGAGACGGGGATACCTCTGCTACTGAACAAACACTCAATATAAATGATTACTATCAGAATATAGTGATTTAACCTTTTTGTTTTAACCAAGTGATTTAAACTTTTTGTTTTAACCAAAACATATCACTTACACTACATTTAAATTATTATTTCAAAAGAAATCAACAGATGAAAAGAAAATGCAGATTTTCCTTTTTTATTGTCAATCCTTTTCAAACATAGTGAAAATACTAGATCTACAGGTTCACACCTCCTGGGAGACGCAACCAAATAAGAACTTTGTTTGTACAGAAGAGCAATAAGAACACAATGATGTCATAAGAAGAAGTTCAGCCAAACAAACTTCTTTTAGCCGAACAAGGTTCAAGGTGGTTGTGATTTATTTTGTTTTGTTTCTGCATTGTGTCCGAGGCTTGATTCTGCCAGCTGTGAATGGCTATACTAGTCATGCGAAGCAACCTCCAGGAGGCACAAACAAATCCCTATCTTAGTGAGGGCGTGAGCAAGCCCTGCCAATGCCAAACACAGCCAAACACAGCCTTTATACCTCTAGTACAGATGAGTGGTAATTCTTTCTTTAGTATGAAACTGACGTGCTCTTTCCAATCACCGTCACAGTGAGGTCTTTTCATGTTTTCATCCCTGGCTTTGTGTTTGTGAGGTGGTGAGTCACACATACACACATGCCTGCGTTGGTTTGCTTTGTTTTTTTCTCTACCCTGCTGCTTTCAGTTGACCCAGCTCCATATGTAAGGAATAGTCAGGACTCAGGAGTGGAGAATAAAACGAGAATTGCATAAAGGAAGGTTATAGTAGAAAATAGACAAGAAAAAAGGATGGGGGCAAGGGGATGAACCGAGATTTTGTCAGTGTAGTAAACCACTTTCAAACTGGAGCATGTCATAGTAGGTGTAGGTGTATATACAGGTGTAGACCCCCCCCCCCCCCCACCATATATATATATATATATATATATTTCTTTTTTGCAGAACTTGTAGATCAGCATTTAGGCTATTCGTCGTACGATGAAGTATGTAAGTGGTTTACCGAATCTGTGCCATAACGAGATAATCTCGTGAATAGCTATTGTATCCTACTGTGCCAACCTCGATATTATGAGATTTGATTAAAAAATATTTAAAAATACTATTTTACCTTTTTGTTAGCATCCGTTAGCTTCCGCCACTAGCATCCATAGGCCTCTCATTGTAGAAACAGCCTACAGGAAAATCAGTGGTGCACATGCTCACGCACAAGGCTATTAGTGTTATTTATGCTCAGAATGACAAAATGCCATGTTTGTAGCCTATTAAAATGTTAATCCGAGCCGCGCTGATCATCATTGCTGCTCTGGGGGCCATCGTCCAGACATGCTTATACTACAGATGCAACACTACGTCACTTCCCGCACGGGTGGAAACGACTCGTCTCTTCTATGCGTATTTCACGTATTTCTCTGACACTATAGCGCCACATTCTGGCGTGGAGGGCTGGGAGGGAATGTGTTAAGGGGCAAGGAGAGAGGAGTCGACAAGGAGCAGGTTGAAAACGAGAGAAGGAGAGTGAAGTGTGGTAATTTGCGAGACGTAAGTGAAGGACAGATGGACAACTCTGTGAATGAATAGCGATGGATTAAAACTCACAAACGGCCAACCTAGACTTCACCCTTCCCTTCTCCTCTGTTTCTCCTCTACTTTCTAGACTTCGCCCTTCCCTTCTCCTCTCTGTTTCTCCCTGCTTTCTTTCCAATTTATAGCACAAAAAGTGTGGCACTTTGTGTTTGGTAGTTTATTTCTCCACTTGCAACAATGCTTCTTTGCAATAACCTTTTATACTCTTAGAAAGCCGGTCTATTTCCCTTTTTAGATTAAAAATGTGAAAGTAGCAGCAGTTGTGCCTGTTGTGGAGCAGCCAGACACTCACTATAAGAATGGAGTGAAAACATGTGACTAACATCCAGTACCTTCGCATGGTGTTTATCTTCATACCGCTGCAAGAAAAAGTAATCTCTGTGATGCAACGTCCATGTAACGTGCACTCTCTCACTCTCTGACCATTACTTTAATAGTCTTTTCCCTCACCACTCTTTAATGATATCTCGAAGTACCATACACACACACACACACACGGTAAACCTGCCTCTAACAAATGAGTTTACCACCGTGGACATAACCTTCACTGGGCTCATTATCATAGATTGCATGGCTTTTCATAAAGCTGAGACCCCGGGTGACGCATTTTACAAACGCGATGGACACACACACACACACACACACACACACACACACACACACACACACTGATCTGTAATGAGACCTTATTCCGGACACCCCGACTCTCGCCTGGCCCGTAAATTACATCCGTCACTCAGACCATACATACTTAATCAGCTAATGTTGTTTTATTCCTTATTATTAATTTCCACCGGTTTTCTGATTTATCTAAAAGCGCTCCGGATCGCACAAATATTCTGTCTCCTCCTTTACAGTTCACTGAGGGAGAGAAAGGCAAAGAGAGAGAGAGAGAGAGAGCAAGGGCCCTGTGCTTATTCGTGTACTTAGGGGATTGCATCAGTAATGAATTGACTGGCTGTTTAGGCATACATAACATTGCCTACTACTCACCTTAATAATGTAAGCAGGTCGTAACTCCTGCTAACCCAAGGGTACCCAAGGCACATAGAGACATACACATATGTAAATATACCCATGCGCAATTGCACATACATATACACACACGCGCATGCATACGCTCAGCCTATATTAGCCAATGACCTCTGTGTGTGCAAGGTCTTCTCATCGTCGCATTGCTCCTCTATATGGGCAATTCATGCATGTTTTATTATTGGGGAGAATCTTACGGTGTGCGCCTGCATGCGAGTGTGAGTGTGTGTGTGTGTGTGTGTGTGTGTGTGTGTGTGTGTGTGTGTGTGGTTTTGGACATATGAGCTTTTCAGCTGACAGCGACGATACACTAAATATTCAGTTATTGGTTCAAAAAATGTTTGTGCAATGACGTCATTCAGCTATAGACGCTCTCTCCCTAAACGAGGAGCGCTCTCTCTCCTAGGCTGTGTTGTTTACTGTGTTCTAAAGGCGTTGACCTGAAAGGAGAGTCGTCCATTAAGCAGACATGAAGGGTTCCGATCTGTCTGCGCCGTACATCAAATATTAACCTCTGCACTAATGGACAGGACCTCATCGCTCACTCATGTGTCTTACTGTCTGTCTCTCTCTCTCTGCCCTGTGTGTGTGTGTGTGTGTGTGTGTGTGTGTGTGTGTGTGTGTGTGTGTGTGTGTGTGTGTGTGTGTGTGTGTGTGTGTGTGTGTGTGTGTGTGTGTGTGTGTGTGTGTGTGTGTGTGTGTGTGTGTGTGTGTGTGTGTGTGTGTGTGTGTGTGTGTGTGTGTGTGTGTGTGCGTGCGCACGTGTGCGTGAGTAACTGCGTGTTTTTAAGTGTATAAACAGTGTGTGCGTGCATGCGCGCGGAACAGCGTGTTTTTAGGTGTATAAACGGTGTGTGTGTGCGTGTGCTTGTGTGTGTGTGCGTGCAAAAGGGGATTTACTGTTAAATGTTAGCATGCCTTCCATGATGCACACACTTGTTTGTATTTCCATATTTGTGAGAACATACAAATTACAGGACAGCATCGAAAGTATCCAAAACATGACAGATCCCCTAAACCTAACCTCTGAATATCTAATCCTAACACCAACCTCATCCGTCTTAAATGTCTGAAAATCTTTTTTTTTAAACCATAAAACAACTATTTCTCTTGTGAGGACCAGGAAAATGCATGGTCTTCACAACGTCTAGTTCTCTACACGCGCGAGTGCACACACACACACACACACACACACACACACACACACACACACACACACACACGTCACACACACACACACACACACACACACGTCACACACACACAGGGCTATGTGTTGACCTGTGAGTCATTAGTGTCAGCATTGATTTCCTTTTCCCAGAGTGACCTCTGTCACCACAGCCATAGAGTGCACGCTTGCCCATATTTCACCAGCGCTGCCATGTCTCTCTCTCTCTTTCTGTCTGCCTCTCTCTCTCTCTCATGAACACATTAACCCTATAGCATCTGCGAACTCAGCGAAAGTCAGCTGATCTACAAGCTCACAATGCGTCGTTTAAGCCTGTGGATCTGCTATTTTCCCCTAAGGTGTGTAATGTGTAGAGTGAAAACCAGACGGAGCCTTGCATAGAGTCCCGAGGGACTCTGGTCACCTAAGTATTCTATAGAGTTTAAGTGGTTTACTGTGGTTAAGAGCATGCCCCCACAAGCTACCCTGCTGGCCAAAGCTGAAACTGCAGAATGTTCATGGAGGTGGACGTCATAACCTCAAAGTTGAGACCCATGCAGCGCGAGCCAACTATAGCCGACAGTGGTGCTCCAAGGCAAACTCCCGGAATCCGGATGCTTCAAAGTTCAAACGCCACTGAGCAACATCCATTGAAATGAGTAGCTGTGGGCGGTGGGTTGTCCGCCCTCTAGATATATCATAACTCTATGGTTAAGAGAGGGAAGTGGAAGTTATTTCAGTCCAAGTTGTTTTATTGAATCTGAGGAGGAACTCAAAATGAACGGCAAACTTAGAGGAACTTAGAGGAACTTCTGAGTTTTTCCACTCAGATTTAATCCCCAAGCGAAGAAAACGATGCCAAACCCAATTATTGAGCCATTAGCATAATCATATTTCACATTTCATCTTCTCATCTGTTTTTTTCCCCCTCCCACTATTTGATCCTGTCGGCTTTGGAGCTAATTTGAATCTGGTGAACTGTGCTGCTGCTGCTGCCCTTGTCTTGGAAATGATCAATTTGAACTATGAAAAATATATGATTGCTCATTATTTGTTTATTTTCTCTCTCTTTTTCTTTTTTTAGGCTTTGGGGGTCGAGTCTGAGGACACTCACGCTGAAGGACCCAATCGGACACGGGTCTCACACACGTAAGTATTTATTGAGTTATGCCAATTAATTCCTACCCACATACATCTGTTACTGCTGTTGTATCCTACTGACTCACCAGCCAGTGAGGAGCCCCCACAGGGGGGACACCTACTCCTCCCGCCCCAAAACTATAGTCACCTATAGTGACAAATATCACCCTCCCCGCCCCGGCTTCCCTCCCACGCGTATAGGCGCTTGACGGAGCCGGATGCAGTGGTGGATTCGAACCCCCAGCCTTCGCAGTAGTGGTGGGCAGCCGGCTACATTACCACCTGAGCACCAGACTGCTCTGTTTTTTACACAAGAAAGAAAGTTTACTGCTTTTCTCGAATGATTTAGAACTTGTACCTAATAACTTCCTGAACACGACACACACACGTGCACACACACACGCGCACACGCACACACACACACACACACACACACACACACACACACACACACACACACACACACACACACACACTCTGGTACTGCAGGTATATCGGTATCAGCGCTGGCCCCGGGTACTTCCCTTCTCCCTGGGGAGGTGGAGCTCCCCGGGGTGTCACGACAGCACCGCTGTCCCCATAGCAATATGCAAATCTCCATGTTGGTCGTCGTTGAGTGGAATCCTTGTATCTCCACATTTTTCAACTTTAATTATTTTTTTGGTAAATTGATACCCTATAGTTTCATCATCACTGTCACACAAAATGTGTGAAAATAGCCGATCTATACAATCTCACGACGTGTCGCATCGTGATGCGTGATGCTTGTAGATCGTCTGTTACGATAACAGTAATGGTTTTGGACAAGGTTTCCACCCGACAGCGCTGATATGATACTTCCCACCATGCAATGCTCCCAGGCTGTGTAAGACTTGTCCTGTCTCAACCTCACAAAGAGGTTTTTTCATGATAAGTTTCATACATTTTGACAAAACTGATGAAAGAGTCATTTGCTGAATCTGAAAACTTTGCGTTCATATTACATATGCATGGACGTGCTGTGTGACTGTCTAAGTCTATGGACTGATTGCAGATTTCCCCGTCACTGTCTGGCCGAGACTGCTGGCCCGAGACTGAAAACCCAGACTTATGTAAAACAGGTCCAATATTACCGGGCACTGAAGTGCCGCTATAGGACTGGGTGCTTCCCTGATTGAATGTTAATGTTGTCTGGTTATGAAATTCACATTTTCTTTCCTAATTGACAGTAAGAAGTAACAATGATAGAATCACACTCGTGTGAAGTGCAGCACCGCCTTTCATATCAAGGATGAGGGACTTGGCTATCCTATGCACAGCTTTGTGTGTGTGTGCGTGTGTGTGTGTGTGTGTGTGTGTGTGTCTGTCTGTATATTATGAGCACGGAATCCATGACTTTGAGACTGGCTGATGTACGACGATGTTCTCGTCATCGGAAATCATACAGACCGACATAACACAAAGCTGTGCGTTTTCATCGTGACGATGTACAGATGGTAGCATCAAGAGAGCGCCTAGACCAGGCGTCTCTTCCGGGTTTTTAAACTGGTGGTGGAAATGATGCTCACACGTGGCTTCAACTTGTAGCGTCGGCAAAAAAAAAAAAGACGTTCGCTGTTTGTTTTCATGTAGCTCTGTTGCTCCGAAGAGTGTAACCAGTGGATGAGTCCTCCGGCTCCTCGGAATTTAATCTACCAACTAATATTTACAATCTAGTCTTTAACCAGCTATAGTACTTACAAAATAATTTCTATTTAATAAGATACACATAGAGCTAAAACACCCTAATGGACCCCTGAAGTTGGTTCTGAGATCAGTGGAGCCGACATAAAATAAATAAAAACAGAAAGGCACACCGGAATGACATCAAATAGCATGTTTATGATCACTCACGAGTCACACCATTGCGTCCGTGCTTTCTCTGATTTCACTTTAACTGGGTCGGGGAAACGAAATAAATAATTAGACCAGTCGTCTCCCAATAGTGTGTGGGGACATATAGACCCTTCTGACCCTTCCTTCGGCACCTATGGCCGACGCTACAAGTTGAGGCTGCGCACGAGCGCCATTTTCATCCACCAGCTGCTTAAAAACCCCTGGTTCTAGGCCCTTTCTTGATGCCTCGTGACGCTACTGAATGGATGTACCCAGGTCCCATACACACACAAAGCCGTGACGGTTCAACTTTTTAATATTTCTCGATGTCAGTGTGGGCAAACGTGCCCCTTTCAACCGTAGCAATAAGGAGAATGCATGGATTACAGTTCTCATTGGCCATGACTGATTTAAGTTATTTAGATTCCATAAAAGTGATTCTTACTTTTTGTTTGCGGTGTCGTGCACTCAAAATAGCAGATGTACAATCTCGCTGCGACGCGTTGTGAACTTGTAGATCTTGTAGAAAAAAAACTTGTTTTCTTTATGTTGTACATACTGTGAACTCATTGCATTTAAGCAAGTAATTCAAAAGCTTTGGAAGAATATAGCTAAGGGGTATGGGATTCAATCTACATTATACCACCACCAAACTGCCAAACGTAGAGTTGCCAGAGTTTGGAGTATAGGGCTCCAACTATCGATTCTTTTCTGCAGCTTTAAGTGGTTGTAAGTAGTATAGCTACCAAGTACGAGAATCAACAAACAAACACGTCTTGACGGTCTGATGATAAACTTAACAAACTGTCAACACGGCTACCGGAAATCCTTGCAAGTCACGCTCCAAAATAAAGAATGAAACGGAAGTAGGGGGCGTGGCCAGGAATTCCGTGTATAGGGCCCAGCAAAATATCCCAAAAGGGGCGTAAACATTTGTCGCTTCCAGCCCGCATCCTTGTTGTGGAGCAGGTAGGACCCTAGGAGAGACACAGACCAATCACTTTGCTAGAGTGACATGACGAGCATGTAAATGTAAACAGTGTCTTTTCCATGCTATTATTACACTACTATAATGGTGCAGATTTGCTCGGTTCATACTTGTGCCATAACAGAAGGACTTTAGAAGGGATTTTATTGTCTGGACTTTTATCGAACAATCAAGTATCAGCTAATCATGTGACGGCGCTGACGGTGCACAGAACGGTGGCTGCATAACAGCCAAGCGCTGGTCATTTAATTAACCCATTCTGACCTGAGATCAGATTCTAAAAATGTCTTCTACATCTTGACAGTTTTCCATTCTGACCTGAGATCAGATTCTAAAAATGTCTTCTATGTCAGTCGCTCTTCGATTTGTCAAAAATACCAGACCTACAAGCTCGTAGCGCGCCACTCGGTGGCGCGCTATGAGCTTGTAGATCTGCTATTTTTCAATAGCTAAAGCATAACATAATGCCAACACCAAAACGGGTTCCCGCCCAAAATGGGTTAAGCCACATACACATTTATATAATCTATGAGGTTTCTATTTTAATTGGGTGTCATGATTTTATTTATATATCACTATTAGTATAATTATAATCCATCTACAACCCAGTGAGCTTGCAGATCAGCGATTTTCAATGAACAGATTTAACAGTTAAAAAACCGCCCGATCTAAAATGTGGCATGAACGATTTCTGCAGATGTTTTCGCTAAGCAATTGCATGTAGGCCTATATAGTTTGTTCCTTCCATAAGGTATAGGCTACTGCGCTGCGCATCGGTTGTAGCCTTGAAAGTGGGCCATTAGCTGTCAAAATATTTCCATTCTGTGTGTGAGTGACGTGTGTTCATAATATCCCCGATTTTCGCGGAGATAAAGCTCTCTTCCTATAATAAAGCTCTCCGATAAAGCTCTCTTCCTTTCCGTTCAATCTTTAGTCGGCAAATGAGTAATTTTACAAACGCGAAGCGTGTGAATTGACATTCACACCGTTCGGCTATGGTTCAGTTTGCCCCTCAACGCGGTGAGGGGGCGGAGAGGTGCTCTCTATGACGAGACGTTTCTGGAAACTATAAGCAATAATATGTCACATTTTTAATTACTTTTTTTTTGTATTCAGACAGCCAGCAATGAGTGAAACGACCAATGACAAAGCTTCTAGGAAAACCTTTGAATCTAGATGTGTCACAGAGACTACATTGTTTTTGGGAGAGTTTTTTAAAAATATAATAATAAGGATTGATTATAGATCATTTTTATAATGGAGTCGAGTCAAACCTGCTGAGTAAAATGCTAAAGGCAGATCCGCATGTGGTGTCACACGGTAGTCGTCACAGATATGTGCTTTAAAGTCGTCGCCTTTCCCCAGATAAAAGGTCAACGGATCACCAAACAGCGTGAGGGGATTTACATCACACCTGGAGGCGCGTCTCTAAAATGGCCGCGTGTACAATAACATATTAAAACAAGAAAGAAAGCAAATTAAGTGACTAAATCAGGCCTGGTGAAATGAAATGGGAGGCAGGTGGAGACTGTGTGTGTGTGTGCGTGCGTGTGTGCGTGCCCCGTGCGCGCTTCTTGCCACCAGCGTCAACATTAAACACAGCGGATGGAAAACCACCCTCGAGGGTAACATCACTCTGCCAGGTGTGTGTGTGTGTGTGTGTGTGTGTGTGTGTGTGTGTGTGTGTGTGTGGGGGGGGGGTATACATGAACTCATGGTGAAGCTTAAGTCTTTTATCTACTTTTCCCCATTTCCGCTGGTTTTGTTTATCTACAGATTTATTTATATATTTGAGTTGAATTTGCGTTGAGCTGAGCATGCATGGAAGCACACACACACACACACACACACACACACACACACACACACACACACTGATCTATCATTGTATTGATGTGTGTGGGTGTCACTTTTTATTTCCCATCTCCCTCCAATTATTTCATTATTTACCCCCCTTCCTTCTTCATAATCTCCTGCAGAGTTTGTACACTTGACTAAACTCAAGTGTGTATTTTTTATTTAAAAAAAATGGTGTCAGGAGTACTCAAATGCTGAAAGTATAAGTAAAGGGTGTTGTGGGGGAAAAAAAGACCTTGACAGAGTTTTATTCTTTATTATTTGGGGGGGGGAAGGCATGAGCAAACTCTGGCAACACATTTACAAATCGTCACTGTCGGGTGGAAACCTTGTACGTCCAAAAAAACGTTATTTATTAGTATTTCCCTCCATAAAATAGTAAAATTAGCTGATCTACACACTCACGATCCGTCACATTGTGCGTCATGAGCGTACAGATCGGCTATTTTCACTACTTTTTCATGGCGCTCTAGTATGATGTGTTAGAGCATTTAATTTCAAATGCCTTTAAGTTATGTTAACTTTATGAACTAATAATACAAATACATTGGACATAAAAAAAGACAATAACATTTTAATACTAGTCATTAAGCTATTCATTTAGTAGCCTAATTAAAGCGGGTCATGTTTGGAATTGTAACAGCTGAACTAAATAAAATATCAATATTCTGATATTAACCTGAGGGCCGCATTAAGTCAAGGTGAGGTCTGCATGTTAGTACAGGCATTATATGGGAAAAAAGGGGTCAACCTCCAACTAATTGCAAAAAAACCAAACTCAGCTGATTTTGTATCTTACATATGTCCTGAATAACATACAAAAAGTTGCCTGAAATTGTCTGTGGGGAAAGTGTTGAAAATGGCCTGTACAGTATGGCCACCATAGACATCCTATATAAGGCAAATCATTTCAAAATTTCCTTTCTCCGTACTTAAAGCAAAAGGAAAATTTGAAATGATTACAGTACATTATTACTGGACTATGTGGCCGCCAGTTGCCCATGTATGGTGTGTAGAGCATTAATTCACCAAAAGTTTAGACCTGGACATACAAGGTTTCTTGCCTGACGGCGACGAAATTACACAAATTGCTTGCGAGTGGAAGCGGCGCTGCGTCAGCTCCACTTCAACGTTTCACGTCTTCTCGTTAGGACAAGAGAACAGATGAGTTGAGATGGACCGGGGACGAGTCGTAGCCTCATTGCAGTCATCACGTCTCACGATTTGATTGTTATTCCACTTCCCCTGTCAGTCTACAGAGTACACGCCGTGTCTCCGTGGTAATGCTGAGGAGCGCAGAATGCTCTTTGATGACGGGAGAGTCAGACACATACCGTACGTGTCACTACATTGACTCCCCTTTCCCACTGCAAGAACTAAGTGAACCGTTGTCGTGCGTCGAGTATAGTATTTCACAGGTTCTGGATTTGTACCCTCAGTCAGAACCTTCTAAATGTTAAAGCGTCTGTATATCGAACTGAACTGTATGTCGGGTGTTCAGCCAGTGCCTCCGAGATGTTCTGCCTTCACGGACAAGTTGGGCTACCGTGATTGGTCAGACATTCCACATCGTTTTCCACATTCATTCAGCCCAACTTTAAATTAATTCTGTCACCAGTTAAGCATGTAAAAAGTGAAAAGAGGTGGTGGTTCGGAAGAGACTTCCAGGAGGTACAAACACCTCTAGTGATCATTCATAAACACAACCTCGTGCTAGAAAGGGCAAAAAACCTCCCTCATAAACTCCCCGTGCACAGTGTGTCGTGGTCGTGGTGACTCGTGATATCCAGGTGTGTGTTCTCTGCTTCAGTCGGAGCCGACAGCACGAGCGGTGGTGGCGGTTCAGGCTCTGGCTTCCAGAACACTGACATTTGTCTGTCCACCGTTCGGGGGGTTGTTTGGGTAGCCGTCCCGAACTCAACTGACGTTGGTTGCTCTGGACTGGTGTATGCAGCTACTGTATACTGTACCTTTTCTGTCTCAAAAACACCCTACCCCCTTTCTCTCTCTCTCTCTCTCCCCCTCCCTCTCCCTCTCCCTCTCCTCTCTCTCTGCGGAGGCCAAAGGCTGGGAGTAGGGGGTGGTGGTGTGTCTCTTTTTCTCTATATTGACTCTCTCAGGTTGGACTTCTCTCTTCTCTTATTAAGGCAAGCTAAACTGATCAATACACACTGGCCTGGTGGGCTGTGGACTCTCTCTCTCCCTCTCTCTCTCTCTCTTATACACGCACATGCATCCACACACGCACGCACACACACACACGATACATGTCCATGCTATTTCTTTCTGACTACTTACGTTCTTACAAGCTGGAATAAATTGATTAATGAATAACTTTGAAAATAAAACTTAATCCGTATCAATCTTGAAATGCCAAAAACGATACAGGTATTAAAAACAGATTGACCTTCCACTGTAGGGTTAGGATGGGACTGCACACTGTCCTGACGAAGACACACGACGAAACAGTTAATGCAGTTTGATGCATAGTGTGTGTGTGTGTGTGTGTGTGTGTGTGTGTGTGGGGGGGGGTGCAGTCCTTCCTAACTCTACGGTGGAAGGTCATATATATACAGTATATATGTATATCTCATGTATGCAAAGCACCTGACGAAGCCAAATGGCGAAACGTGTCGTGCAATAAAAAGAAAATACCGGTAATCTTGTCCTGCATGGAGTCTCTGGAGTGTGCGGTCCCTTTCTTTCACTGGGAAAGTTCTCTTTGGCCTGAATCTTTTGGCCTGAAATATATATATATATATATATATATATATATATATATATACTGTATATATATATATAGAGAGAGAGAGAGGGAGAGATACTTTGTTTTAACAACTTCTTTATTCTTGAAATTATTTACATTCAAATCTGTTACAAACTACAATTTGACTGATTTTTTTTTTAAGAGCAATTCATTTACTAAAGTGACTCCCTCATCATTTACAGAAAAAAGCACACCTTCATAATCCCAAACACCCTTAAAAACCTCCATCATCCTAAAATTTGTATTCAAACAAAACTCTTGCTTTGACTACATTTTTAAAAACCGCTAAACAATCACTCTGTCCTCCATCCATTTTTTTCTTTCCTACTTAAATAAGTCACCAATTTTGTCTGTCCAAATGGTCATTTAGTAATTTACCTTTCTTCTTATTTTTCATAACATACATTAATATAATATACATTTGTTTCGTAAAAACCTCTCCAAAGGCCGTCAGACAATAGAGCGTCGCAGTCCCGCCCCTACCAGGGCCCAGGAAATTATTCCCCGTTCATTTTCCTCATAGTCATTTCAAAAAAGTAAGACCTTTTAAGCCTGAGTGACTTAAATATGGATTCCAATCTTGCACATTAGAAAGAGAGAGATTTCTTAATACTTTAGATTTTTAAATTAATTATTCATTTAACCATCTGTGGCGTGACTTATTTTTTATTTTTTAGTGGGTCCATGATAACATATCAATACTAATATCTCCCATTCCTCAAGAGAAGTGTCATTAATTCAATAGTAAAGGGCTCAGGGCCTATAGTGAGTCAGGCCTCAACCACTGCTATGCACCAACCACCACAAACACACCCACTGTCTGCACGTCTCCCATCTGCCTTATGGGTATGACAGGACAGCCACCGCAAGCAGCCTGGAAGTCAGCCTCAGCATGAAGTGGTCTAGCGGCACAATGTTTGCCTGAGGCAATAAACCAAAACGACCAAACAACCAAATACTGTTTTAGTATACAGTATAACTAAAAAACAAAAGATACTTCAGTAAAAAAGGCCTTCTCAGACTTGCGAGCGACTGACACGCCTAGTAATTCATTTTCAATGAGAGACGTTGCATTTATAGTGGAATGCACGGAGAAGTTGAGGGGGTGGCGATTGCGCAAGGGTATTTTCACTGGCGCGGTCCCGTGAAATTGTCGCGCGTGTCATGTGCTCGTTTCGTGCGCCCGCCAGCGGGCGACTAGACCGGGACTGTGGTGAGCTGTGGTGAGCTGTGGTGAGCGCCCCCTCATGGGCAGACCTGGAGCAGACCTGCCGCTGATCCAGGCGACAACGCCTGCGTCACTCGCTCCCTGTCTGAAAGGACATTTAGACTGCATATTATTAAGTTCACACCCCCCAATTTCTTTTATTGATTCAATCCCATGGAGCCTTGAATTCATGGGGATTCTTTAGTTTTTGTTGCATTCCTAAGCCAATAATTTGCTGGCCGGTGGAGACCTCCTACCTCCTCTTGTTATAAGTTGTTATGCATAATTATAAACCTTTTTTTAATGAGCCTTATATAAGTGCATCATAATGGATTATAAATAAGCAATAATATAATGCATTACAGACCCAGCCTTAATATGCAGTCTTCCCAAAACATCCCCATATCTCTTTACATTCTCATGCACATGCATATATCTTTTAAATTTAAACATTAGGAAAAAATATATATTTGCCCATAGCAGATTGTGTCCTGGGTCCACTTTAGCCAGTCATGTTATTGTACACAGACATCTGGTCATAAATACATATTTTATTTATTTTAATTAAACGGTTGGTGTTTGTTACATGAGGCAAACACCATGTTGTATAGTGTATAGTGTTAGATGATTAGTGTTGATAATTCCTTGTTTGTGTTCTGATTCGATGTGTTTATGTGTGTAATATGTGGTTTTAGATATTTTAGATTGTAGCAGTGAGCCCAGTGTCTCTGATGTCATGGACACTGGTCTCACTACCTTCCTGGACTTGGAGGTTTAACCGCTTAAGCATAGTTTACTTATAGGTTACGTTTAGGAATACCAGGCCCTGTTACCAGGCCGGCTGTACGCCCGGTGTGACTGGGCTCTGTGTTCGACACTTTGCACCTTATTCCTGCACGTAAAACGCCTTTTTAGTTTTTTCTGGCACCTTAACTTGCACCTTCATGTCTTACCTGCTCAGGTACTTACCGCACCTTATATCAATAGTTTATGTAAATATGTAGATCATTTGTTTGTTTTATTCCCTCCCCCCGTTCTTCCATTTCTCTTATGATGGAGCTTGCACAAAGAAAGAATTACACCCACTGTTGTGACAATAAAGTTGATCGTGGTGGGAATATACTTTTTACATGAGTAAAAATATCAATACCATGCACAATGTAGAAATAGTATGTTATGTTACAAGTAAAAGCCATGAAATTTGTACAACATTTTTTAAGTATTAAAGTACCAACAGTAAAAAAAAACATGCTATGCCTCTCTGCCTCTGTCCAAGAGGCAGAGAGGTTGTGAGGAGGGTAGGGCAGAGACTGCAACCTGTGTGTGTGTGTGTGTGTGTGTGTGTGTGTGTGTGTGTGTGTGCGTGCAGCGTGCCAGGCGGTGCCATCTGGCAGCTTGTCAGGGCTCCTCTCATTAACAGAGAGGTTAATTGCTGTGGCAGCTCCCCGTTCGTGTCAGACATCACCCTGGGGACACGCACACACACACACACACACGAGCTGAGCGCTGCATTGTGTGTGTGTGGCACTGTGTGTATATGCGCGTGCCAGTGCCACTGTACCAGCCTGCCACTTTACTCTTCAATCAAATGGTTAACAGGAACCTGCTATATATTAGCCCTGGCATGTTGTGTGTGTGTGCGTGTGGGTGTGGGTGTGTCGTATGCACATGTTTGTATTCTTATGAATTATGCCTCACTGCTGTAATGATGTAGAAAGAATTGGGTTTACAGAACCAATGTCTATAGCCCTCAGGGCGCACACACACACACACACACACACACACACACACACACACACACACACACACACACACACGTCGGGGGCCAGGGGTGGGGGTGGCAATTTGCATGTTATTACTGCATATTCATGACTAATTTTGTTAGTCTTGCCTAATAGGCCTGAGTGACAGCTTGAGAAATTGAGAACCTTCTTTAATCACACAGACACACGCACACACACACACACACACGCACACACACACACACACACACAGGCACGCATTCGGTCTCACTCCCTGTCCTGACAATAATCATCACAACACTTACGGCTTTGATTACGAATTCCAAGCTCGTTATTTATTCAGCCTCCCAGATGTATGACTTCAATGTATATACGGCAATTTATCAAACACACATACGTGTGCACGCAAGCACACACACACACTCACACTTGCATCAATTTGTCAGTCCATCTTGAAGAAAATTATAAGAAATATATGTAAATACAAAATGTTTTAACATAATATGTTTTGTGTGTGTGTGTGTGTGTGTGTGTGTGTGTGTGTGTGTGTGTGTGCATCCATGGAAAAACAAAATAGCCTTTCTTATCTTGGCTACTAGCGAAAGTGTCTGTAAACCCCCCCCCCCCCCCCCCCCCCACACACACACACACACACACACACACACACACACACACAGAGAGAGACAGACAATCCAGAGCCATGAAAGCCCAGTGCCCCCCCACTGTGCAGGGGAAATAGGGATGAAATTGGCTGCAGTTTCTTTCTATTGAAAACCTTCTCTCTCCTTTCAACCTGTTCCCATTTCAGACCATTTGGTCCCTGAATAACCTCCACCAAATTTGGCTAATTTAAAACTTTTTATTTGTCTTCCACCGAGCAGGCGGCAAAATAGCTCATGAAATGGGGCATATAATTTTGCTACATTTTCAGCAACATCCGTCCAAAATGTCTTAGAAATCACACCTTTATTCAAGTATGGTAAACGGTGCATTTATATAGTGCCTTTATCCAAGGCGCTTTGATTGATCGATTGTGCATCACATTCACCCATTCACACACACACCGATGGCAGCGCAAACCAATGCAAGGCACCAACCAGCACATCGGGAGCAATTAGGGGTTCAGAGTCTTGCTCAAGGACACTTCCACACTAACTCTGGGGGAGCCTGGGTTCGAACTGGCAACCTTGTGGTTACCATTCGGGCCACTCTACCCCTGAACCACCGCCGGATCACAAATAAACTGTGCATTTATTTGGAGAAGGATTCTGCAGGTGTCTCCAGTATATCGTCACACATTTTGTTAAATGTGTTCTAACCCCGCTCTGTCTGTCCCTCTCTCTCTCTCTCTCTCTCTCTCTCTCTCTGCTGTAGGCCTGTCCATCTGAAGGCTGAAGTAGAAGATCTTCTAACCCTGCAGCTCAACAACAAGCAGCTGGACATCTTGAGTGTGGAAAAGCAGGTCAGTGACAAGTCCTGGAGAATGGAAATGGGTGCACCACTTATGGCAGGGATTCTCAACTACTCGTTTTTGGGCTGGGGACCCCCGGAAATGCTGTGGCGTCTCGAAAATATAGCGCGCTGCACTCCACTAAGTGTGAGTGCGTCACTGCGGTGTCTCCATTCTCTCTGGACTATAACGTCTAGCTGGTGAAATTAAACTATTCCTCATTTTACTGGGAACCTCCCCCGAGGGCCCCTGCCGGGGTCCCTGAACCCCACTTTGAGAACCAACTGCTATTGTTATAACTCAATACAGGAAGGTGTATGTTTAACTTTTAACTGGTCGTTTCGTTTGTAAATAAGATACACTCGCTCTACAGCGCTCATAAAACCGAGCACATTCCCGGTGCGTATATCCGATCGCATGAGAGTGACAGCCAGTAATAAGAAAGTGAAGGTGACATTGCATAGTAAACAAGTAAAACGAACAATATTTCCATCCCAACTTTAAATCATATAAAAAAAGGGGGGAGCATTTACACAATCAGTGCTGTTGGAAACCTGCATAAATCTCTTGCCTTCATATTATTATTATTACTTATTTCTTTTTTTTCCGTAAAAAGAATCCTCTATTTCACTATACATACAGTGTCACACAGTGTCAAGAATAGACGCAAGATCTTAGATCTGCTTTATTTTTTATTTTATTTTTTATTATTTGCAATTCAATCCTGAAAAATGACACTTTTGGACATACAAGGTCTCCACCCGACAGGGACAATGACAAAACCGTGCAACATTCTTGTTATTGTTTAAACACTGCGATGCAGAGTGTGTTTCCTCGGTGTCTTTTTTTTCTTTCTTTTTTACTTCTTTTTTACGATATTGCTTTGGCTGCGGCGCTGGAAGCGCTCTGCGTGCAGCCTGGTTTTAACGGGGAGACGGGGCGTGTGTGATGAATTACACCAGCAGCCTATCTCACAGCCCTGGGTAACAAACATGGCGTCCACTCGCCAGCCAGGATTAAACGCCAGGGTTTTTTTCCCTTCTTTTCTTTTACGGCCTTCCTACACCTCCTAACAGGGTGTCACTAAATTATACCCACTGCTGTTTTACTGTCTTCTGTGGCTTATGGTTTAAGAAACACACACACTCACACACACACACACACACACACACACACACACACACACACACAGAGAGTCTGGCATTAATGCCCACACATTCCTTAATGTGTACGCGCGCACGCATACATGCCGGCATACATACTCTTGGTGCTTGTGGTAAACCCAGGCTTGTTGGTTGTTTATGTGTGTGTTGGCTGGTTCACTTGGTTGTTTATGTGCGTCTATGAGTGGACTCATTTGCAGCGCTACTAATTAGTGGTTTGTGTGTAGATTAGAGAGGCTTAAGGAAACAAGCAGAGTTGACTCGCTGAATCATATTTTGACACAAGGATGCGTGTTTCATTCCTTCTGCACCAGATGTTGACTGTTTTTTCCCGTCCCTTCTCTCTCCCGCACAGGCCTTGTTAACTACCATTAAGCTTCATATTCTCAGTGTGTTATCCAAATGTGCTCTTGCGGTTCCATTTAACCGTCACATTATCTTTGAAGCAGACAAGACGAGTAGATCAAATGTTTTGTCATATTAACACATTGTATGGTACCATGCCATGTCAACATAAGTGTAACTGTTTTTTTTCCAAGCTCATTTTTGTCCGGAACCCCTTTTGGTGTTAGCATTAGATATGCTTTAGCTATTGAAAAATAGCAGATCTACAAACTCAAAGCTCTGCTATTTTTGAAAAATCGAAGAACCACTGACATAGAAACCTAGCTTTTTCAATCACAAAAATAAATAAATTGATAATCGATCATTTAATGAAATAATGAATGAATAACCTGTAGCTATTTTTGGGCATGGCATTATAGGTGAACAGAAGAGAGCCGGAGGAAGAAACCGGAGGTGGACAAACCATTAAAAAGAGGGCTGAAGACGCAGTCATTTTGAATGATCAGGTAACGTCCGTCTACTTTGTTGACCTCCTCCTTTTCCCACCTCTATACACTGGGCTACATCTCTTCATCAAACATAGCTGATCCACTAAATGTTTGTCTATTTTCTATGCCCAGAATAGGGTCCCTAGAGTTCATGTGGTTACACTTCAAACTCCATAGCAGTCTGTTTAACTAAGTAGAATTGTTGCTGTCGGGAATGTTTTCGTGGTAAATGAATGCCTTATTATTGCCTTACTTCAGCCATTAGCACTTGACCTTTTAGATAAGATGACCATGCAGACATATACCTTGGCCATTTGTTCTCATGTTTTATTTCTTGTTAAAAATGTAATGTAGACAGGTTAATTGTTTACCTGGTATCCTATAGTTTCAATGTACTGATTATGTCTTGATAGATCGGTATATTGGTTAGACTGGCGCTAGGTTCTTGGTTCATCAGGGATCCTGTTTTTACTGAGGAACTACACTGTCTCGCTCTGGATAAGAGTGAGGCTAAATGGCCTCACACAAAACTATCAGAAATAGCCCATCCAAAACCTCAAAACGTGTCGGTAAGGTTGGGTCTATAATGCATTATAAGCAGGCTTCATAAATGCAATATATTGCTTTATAAATGTACGTATAGTGAATAATAGGCCCAACCTTAATGTACAGTCTTACCCAGGGGGCCACAATTGTTAAATGACTTGAAGTCGGGGGCCAGAAGACTGTGACAAACCGTTTGATCATTTGTTGTGTGCTATATAGGACACAACAATGAACAACATATTATTTCCATCTTGGTAACTTATCAGGGCCTGCTTCATATACTGCATTCATGCATTTTGATGTTTGATAGTATATTCTCTGTGCTAGTCCTTTTATAGTGCACAGACTTTCATTTTGATCGAGAAAATAGGAAGTAGATGTATTTCATTTTTCAGTGTGTTCTGTGCATGGGTCCCTGGCATGGAAGTGTCTTCTTGAGAAGAGTAGTGGAGACATATACATGAAAGGTTTTTGTTTATGTTATTTTATGAGCACCCAAGCGCAAGCTCTTGTGATGTTTTTCATGAACCATCATTTGAGAGTTAAGACGATCATTGAGCCCAGGACGCTGTTGAGGAGGGATGAAACATACTGTGTAAAACCTCCAAGTGTAGAAGATAGAAGATAGACAAAATCCACTAAAAACTAAAACGACTAATGGATGCAGAATGGGAATAATGTTTTTGGTGTAATGGGCAACATTCACTCAAAACTGAAATGTGCTCGTTTTTTCATAACGCCGACCTCCTGCTGCCTCCTGCATAATGTGCCGTTTCTAACCAGGTCGCAGGACCGCTGAGTGATTCCCAAGGAACAGGGCCATTTGTATGCACAGGCTAGGCAAATGACTATGTAAAGATGCTTTAGATCGTGTGCGTGTGTACGAGATGATTCGATGAAGTCACACCATGGGAGCCATCCGAGGCTAGCAATGGATGCTAAAAACAACGGACTGAAAATAAAATACTATTCATTCTGGATTATATGATATTAACATTGGAGAATCTGTTCCAGGGGCCACGTAAAGGTCTTCTGGAGCCGTATTTGGCCCACGCCAGTTGAACGGCCCCTACCAGTTTTCAAAATCGTCCTTATCCCAACGTACGTGTAAATTGGGGTAGAGTGGCCGGTAGAGTGGCCAGATGGAAATACGACGAGGTTCCCAGTTCGATCCCGGGGCTCTCCCAGAGTTAGTGTCGAAGTGTCCTTGAGCAACACTCCTGAACCCCAAATTGCTCTCGATGTGCAGGTTGGTGCCTTGCATGGTTTCCTCCGCCATCGGTGTATGAATGTGTGTGTGTGAATGGGTGAAAGTAATGCACAGTCTATGTAATGAGCTTTGGATAAAAAGCACCATTTACAAATGCGGCATTTAAGTGCAGCTAGTCATTATAAGCCCGCCACTATACCACAGCTCAGCCTGTACTCTGCATCGTAGAAGTGGACTGAATGAACCCTAGCGCCACCCCCACCCCCCCCCCCCCCCTATGCTGGGGCGAACATTTGCCAAAAAGCTATAGCTATAACTGCACGGTTACAGATGTACGGTAACCACATGAGGAGAGGAGCCATAGCCATATCACAGTCGCAGATGTAACTACATCAGTTGGGGTCAGTAGATATAGCTTTACTTTGTTTCCTTATGCAATCTGTTGGTACTAGTTATATAGTATTAGCATACTCTAGTCTACCATATATATGTACCAGATATTTTGTAAGATACTGTACCATACCGATTGGTTTAAATAATGTTTTATTCAGGGAAACGAGCTTTAGTGGAATAACACAGAGAACCGTCTCCGCCTGCGAGTGGTTTGTTGGTGAGATCGTGCTGGAAGCTTCTCTTTGTTTGTCCTGCTCAACGTTGGCCTCGAGACGAGACGTAAACACAGGAAAAGAACAAAAAAAACACAAAGAAAAACTACAAATCAACAGAACTCATCTTGTCTTTGGCTCACAACTTAAGGCTTGCAAAAACAAATGCGTGCACACCCAAGAATTCGAGCATGCACGCACACACACACACACACACACACACACACACACACACACACACCAAACACGCACCAACCAGAGACAGAAAGAGGGGGAGAGAGAGAGAGAGAGAGAGTGCTACATTTACTGAAATTAAACATTTTCTCATCAGCCTGAGGGTGTAACGGGCCTCACTAATGTATTATTCATCCCCACTTCACAAAGGAACATTAATCAATTATGAAGATATGAGGATCTTAAAGTATAGAGGAGAGAGGAAGAGCCAGGCCGCTTCTATTAATATGCGGCCGCAATCCTGAGTCCCCCACAACACACCCCACCCCTCCCCCTCCCCTCCCCTGTCCAACGCTCCTCAAATCAATATTTTGCAGATTAATTTGGAGCGGTTGTGGCGAGATGGAAGGAGGGGAGCGGGAGGGGGGGGGGGGGGGGGGGGGGGGCATGAGTGGCTGAGGTCTGAATTAAGGTGAAGTGTTTTGTTTGTTTTTTAGAACTACTTTTGATTATTTTTGGAAAATATGTGTTCACGTGCACACACACGCGCACGTACGTATATGTGCGGAGTGTGCGCGCTCACACGTATACAGGGTATGTGTGCTCTCTTTTTCCATTAGTAGTGGCTTAACATTTAAAATCTACACGTAGTGACGTATATAGTTATATACGATATTATTACATCTGACTGGTAGAGTGTGTTAATACAATGTAACTACATCGGTCTGGTAGAGTGTGATAATACATTATAACTACATCTACCTGGTAGAGTGTGATAATACATTATAACTACATCTACCTGGTAGAGTGTGATAATACATTATAACTACATCTGCCTGGTAGAGTGTGATAATACATTATAACTACATCTACCTGGTAGAGTGTGATAATACATTATAACTACATCTACCTGGTAGAGTGTGTTAATACATTATAACTACATCTACCTGGTAGAGTGTGATAATACATTATAACTACATCTGCCTGGTAGAGTGTGTTAATACATTATAACTACATCTACCTGGTAGAGTGTGTTAATACATTATAACTACATCTACCTGGTAGAGTGTGATAATACAGTATAACTACATCTACCTGGTAGAGTGTGATAATACATTATAACTACATCTGTCTGGTAGAGTGTGTTAATACATTATAACTACATCTGCCTGGTAGAGTGTGATAATACATTATAACTACATCTACCTGGTAGAGTGTGATAATACATTATAACTACATCTGCCTGGTAGAGTGTGATAATACATAATAACTACATCTGCCTGGTAGAGTGTGATAATACATTATAACTACATCTGCCTGGTAGAGTGTGATAATACATTATAACTACATCTGCCTGGTAGAGTGTGTTAATACATTATAACTACATCTGCCTGGGTAGTGTGTGATAATACAATGTAACTACATCGGTCTGGTAGAGTGTGTTAATACATTATAACTACATCTGCCTGGTAGAGTGTGATAATACATTATAACTACATCGGTCTGGTAGAGTGTGATAATACATTATAACTACATCTGCCTGGTAGAGTGTGATAATACATTATAACTACATCTACCTGGTAGAGTGTGATAATACATTATAACTACATCTGCCTGGTAGAGTGTGATAATACATTATAACTACATCTGCCTGGTAGAGTGTGATAATACATTATAACTACATCTGCCTGGTAGAGTGTGTTAATACATTATAACTACATCTACCTGGTAGAGTGTGATAATACATTATAACTACATCTGCCTGGTAGAGTGTGATAATACATTATAACTACATCTGCCTGGTAGAGTGTGATAATACATTATAACTACATCTGCCTGGTAGAGTGTGTTAATACATTATAACTACATCTACCTGGTAGAGTGTGATAATACATTATAACTACATCTACCTGGTAGAGTGTGATAATACATTATAACTACATCTACCTGGTAGAGTGTGATAATACATTATAACTACATCTACCTGGTAGAGTGTGATAATATATTATAACTACATCTACCTGGTAGAGTGTGATAATACATTATAACTACATCTGACTGGTAGAGTGTGTTAATACATTATAACTACATCTACCTGGTAGAGTGTGATAATACATTATAACTACATCTGCCTGGTAGAGTGTGTTAATACATTATAACTGCATCTACCTGGTAGAGTGTGATAATACATTATAACTACATCTGCCTGGTAGAGTGTGATAATACATTATAACTACATCTGCCTGGTAGAGTGTGATAATACATTATAACTACATCTGCCTGGTAGAGTGTGATAATACATTATAACTACATCTGCCTGGTAGAGTGTGATAATACATTATAACTACATCTGCCTGGTAGAGTGTGATAATACATTATAACTACATCTGCCTGGTAGAGTGTGTTAATACATTATAACTACATCTGCCTGGGTAGTGTGTGATAATACAATGTAACTACATCGGTCTGGTAGAGTGTGTTAATACATTATAACTACATCTGCCTGGTAGAGTGTGATAATACATTATAACTACATCTACCTGGTAGAGTGTGATAATACATTATAACTACATCTGCCTGGTAGAGTGTGATAATACATTATAACTACATCTGCCTGGTAGAGTGTGATAATACATTATAACTACATCTACCTGGTAGAGTGTGATAATACATTATAACTACATCTGCCTGGTAGAGTGTGATAATACATTATAACTACATCTACCTGGTAGAGTGTGATAATACATTATAACTACATCTACCTGGTAGAGTGTGATAATACATTATAACTACATCTGCCTGGTAGAGTGTGATAATACATTATAACTACATCTGCCTGGTAGAGTGTGATAATACATTATAACTACATCTGCCTGGTAGAGTGTGTTAATACATTATAACTACATCTACCTGGTAGAGTGTGATAATACATTATAACTACATCTACCTGGTAGAGTGTGATAATACATTATAACTACATCGGTCTGGTAGAGTGTGATAATACAGTATAACTACATCTACCTGGTAGAGTGTGATAATACATTATAACTACATCGGTCTGGTAGAGTGTGATAATACATTATAACTACATCTACCTGGTAGAGTGTGATAATACATTATAACTACATCTACCTGGTAGAGTGTGATAATACATTATAACTACATCTGCCTGGTAGAGTGTGTTAATACATTATAACTACATCTACCTGGTAGAGTGTGATAATACATTATAACTACATCTGCCTGGTAGAGTGTGATAATACATTATAACTACATCTGCCTGGTAGAGTGTGATAATACATTATAACTACATCTGCCTGGTAGAGTGTGATAATACATTATAACTACATCTACCTGGTAGAGTGTGTTAATACATTATAACTACATCTACCTGGTAGAGTGTGATAATACATTATAACTACATCTACCTGGTAGAGTGTGATAATACATTATAACTACATCTGCCTGGTAGAGTGTGTTAATACATTATAACTACATCTACCTGGTAGAGTGTGATAATATATTATAACTACATCTACCTGGTAGAGTGTGATAATATATTTTAACTACATCTACCTGGTAGAGTGTGATAATACATTATAACTACATCTGCCTGGTAGAGTGTGATAATACATTATAACTACATCTGCCTGGTAGAGTGTGTTAATACATTATAACTACATCTGCCTGGTAGAGTGTGATAATACATTATAACTGCATCTACCTGGTAGAGTGTGATAATACATTATAACTACATCTACCTGGTAGAGTGTGATAATACATTATAACTACATCTACCTGGTAGAGTGTGATAATACATTATAACTACATCTACCTGGTAGAGTGTGATAATACATTATAACTACATCTACCTGGTAGAGTGTGATAATACATTATAACTACATCTACCTGGTAGAGTGTGATAATACATTATAACTACATCTACCTGGTAGAGTGTGATAATACATTATAACTACATCTGCCTGGTAGAGTGTGTTAATACATTATAACTACATCTACCTGGTAGAGTGTGTTAATACATTATAACTACATCTACCTGGTAGAGTGTGTTAATACATTATAACTACATCTACCTGGTAGAGTGTGATAATACATTATAACTACATCTACCTGGTAGAGTGTGATAATACATTATAACTACATCTACCTGGTAGAGTGTGTTAATACATTATAACTACATCTACCTGGTAGAGTGTGTTAATACATTATAACTACATCTACCTGGTAGAGTGTGATAATACATTATAACTACATCTACCTGGTAGAGTGTGATAATACATTATAACTACATCTGCCTGGTAGAGTGTGATAATACATTATAACTACATCTGCCTGGTAGAGTGTGATAATACATTATAACTACATCTGCCTGGTAGAGTGTGATAATACATTATAACTACATCTACCTGGTAGAGTGTGTTAATACATTATAACTACATCTACCTGGTAGAGTGTGATAATACATTATAACTACATCTGCCTGGTAGAGTGTGATAATACATTATAACTACATCTACCTGGTAGAGTGTGTTAATACATTATAACTACATCTACCTGGTAGAGTGTGATAATACATTATAACTACATCTGCCTGGTAGAGTGTGATAATACATTATAACTACATCTGCCTGGTAGAGTGTGATAATACATTATAACTACATCTACCTGGTAGAGTGTGATAATACATTATAACTACATCTACCTGGTAGAGTGTGATAATACATTATAACTACATCTACCTGGGCAGTGTGTGTTAATGGAGTATAACGAGTTCATGTGCGGTGATTGGTTGTATCTCCCTATGCAGTAGTTCCATCATTGAGACATTTGGACCCTAGTTTCGGGTGAACCAATGGGTGAACCAATATTAAACAAACGCTTGCTCCATGCGCTACCCGCCCCTCTATGCCACAAAGCATGCTGGCTGGGCCAGGCTAGATTATAGAGCTGACTATCTTAATTGTTTCACTCCCGTGCCAGATTTGACCTGGGAAAGACTGCACCAGGTTCCTGGAACGTCCTGCAACGCGACCTTAAACTGAACACAGTAGTACCCATTGGCCATTTTAGGAATTTACTCAATAGCTAAATTTGCTGAATGCAACAGTTTTAACTGATTGCTGTCAACAGATTGTCTTTTTGTTGTTGTTCTTTAATTTATCTGTACTAGAGTGGTGCCCATTGGGCACTGGTCTACTTGGAACGAAGTTGGAAATGCATGCCCCACCCAGATTTTATGCCTGTGTCCCTTTTATGAAAGAGAGTAGTTGAGTAGTTCAAAGTAATAAAGTGGCGGGTGAAACGGTTAAAGTAGATACAGTCCATGGAAAAGAATTCCAGCATTCATTCATGGGTTCTGGAAGTTCCGGGGTTCGGACCCACCGGGAACCCCCACACGGAGTTGTACCACTCTCTAAAAAAATAAACAAGAATCCTACTTGATATAAGTAGCTGGTATTCCAATTTCCATGGACTGTGTCCCTTTTATGCCCATATATGGAGTTCTTTGTCGGGCATGCCCAAATATGGAGTCTATTGCAGACGTCAGAATGATGTCAGAACAGGCCAGCTCCATATATGGACACTGGGCAGTGGGCCCTGTCCAGAGCTCGGGCAGAGGCCTTTTTTTGGGGCCGGTTCTGGACAACTGTGGGTCCGACCGACTCGACACTGGGCACTGTACCCTCTGTGGTGGGGTGGAACGTGAGTGTCGAATTTGAAGTCGGTGGGGTGAACGGCCCTCGAGTTACGTGGATTACAGACGTACGTACACACACACACACACAAAGACTTGGTGCATCTATAGTTCAATGTTAGAAGATTAACCTTGGCATCATTGTACACAAAGGTCTCCCTCAATGATCTCTCGGAGACTTTTAAATAATTGTTGAATTCCACTCCAGAAAGAGGAATAATAGCAGCTAGATAAAATGGCCCTCGGGGCACAGGTCTCCACCAGGGCAGGTCAGGTTGTGGCCTCCTGGTGGCGCTATCACAGGACAGGTCTCCACCAGGGCAGGTCAGGTTGTGGCCTCCTGGTGGCGCTATAATAGGACAGGTCTCCACCAGGGCAGGTCAGGTTGTGGCCTCCTGGTGGCGCTATAATAGGACAGGTCTCCACCAGGGCAGGTCAGGTTGTGGCCTCCTGGTGGCGCTATAATAGGACAGGTCTCCACCAGGGCAGGTCAGGTTGTGGCCTCCTGGTGGCGCTATAATAGGACAGGTCTCCACCAGGGCAGGTCAGGTTGTGGCCTCCTGGTGGCGCTATAATAGGACAGGTCTCCACCAGGGCAGGTCAGGTTGTGGCCTCCTGGTATAATATATACCAGGAGGCCAATGTGAAAAGGATGCCATTTCGTCTTACACCTTGGCTGGCAATTGGTTGATTTGAGGCATTTTGTTCCAAAAATGTGTTTTGCAAAAATACACCTGTTGGTGGCGCTATAACAGGCCATTGTGAAAAGGGTGGGATATATTCCTCAGCCTAGTAGGAAAGTCTGTGAAAGAGTTCACGTAAATTGCACGCTGTTTTCTGTTGAAAACGGGCCAATCCTGCAAACTTTAAAAGCCAATCTTAGCCAATTGGGATGGAATATGAAATATCGGCCGGATACGGTCTTGAAGACATGACTGTAGAGATAGTGTGTGTAAAAAATAAATAACTAAATGGAGAAAATAGCATGAATGACATCCATTATTCGTTGTGCAAATAAATAAATGAGTGAGTCTCTCCTGATTGAGGTATACACGGGTACATGCACATGAACAGTCTAATGGGGACACGTATAGGCTCTCAAGCTCACTGCAGACAGAGGGGCGCAGCCCTCTGGGTGACTGACTGGCACAGGTTGGCACCAGCTCCGCTCAGCTCATCTGGTTAACGACGCTAATTACACCCAACAGACGTCTAATGATGATGTCGAAATTTAAGAGCTACAGCAGCGCGGCACAGCATGGAGAGGGGTGGGGTGGGGCGAGGGGTGGGGTGGGGTGAAGGGGGTGTTTAGCATCCGATCGGGAGCATCTGTTATGTGCATGGGATGGATGAATGATAAATGGACCGTGCACACGCCACGTGCACGCAACGCACACAAAGAGCTCTGTGATAAATGCCTGCAGCTTAACTTTTACTTCATTCCAATTTGAACCTGTAGCAGCGATCAAGGATATGCTCTCACGAGCACGTATGTGCGCACACACACACGTGCGCGAGAGCGCACACACACACACACACACACACAGAGTGCTAATTGAATAAATATACACATCCCCTAACAAGCAAGCTAATTACTTATGCTAATCAGCTTGGATAAGACCATTAACCCCATAGAGCGATCCAGGCAGGGCTCGTGTGTGTGTTTATCTACGCCTGAGAGCATATCGGAAGACGCTTAAAATTTTTTATAATAATAAAACAACAACAGCACGTTAATTAGTTTTCAGTGACGGGCTATAGCATTCACAGTTTGTCCATGTTGTTTTTGTTCTGTGTTTGATGGGAGGTCATGGGCTTTTTGATGCTAAAGAAATAAATGCTGCTTTTTTGATTCATTGAATAATTGAGAAGCGCATTTTTAAATATGTTTTTGATATATAAAAACCTTTAGACTAAAGGTATCCTTCCTCCAAGTTGTACTGCTTGTCAAAGTGTAAATTGCAGACTTGAAAAGAAAATAATCCAAGCCGTCTTTGGTGAAAAATGTAATAGTTTATTTGATGATGAGCAAGGCAAATAAATAACAGGACCTACGCATTTCGACCAAAAGGTCTTCATCAGGGTCTATCTATCCACTTTAATCCCTATTTTATATGTTGTTGCCTGACATACAAGCTTGTAGAACTACATTTCTAATGTTTTTGAAACATTTTGCCTGTAATAACATGCCAAAAATTGGGATTGTTAATTAACCGATTATTTTATTATAAACTATTATTAACAATTTTGTATAAGCGATTAATTATATTTGTTCAATTATCTGTTGAACCTCTACTGTGCTGTTAGTCTGCCTTTTTTATATGAAAATGTAGCCAAGTTGAAAGTGGTTGAAAATCAGGCACAAGTCAATCGCATAATTGTTGATATACCGACGATGTCGTCACAATAGTCAAATAACGGTGGATATATTGTCCAAAGCCATATATGGGCCAGGCTCTCCTATAGGCTACAGTACTGTACTGTATGTGCATTCATGCGTGCCCGCCCGCGGCCGCCCGCCTGCCCCCGCGCCATGCGTAGGTCCACTACACATGTTTTTGCACAAGTATTATGTCAGTTTAAACGGAGTGTATATTTGCTCAGAGTAAGTCTGCCTGTTCCATTAGTTTATGTCCTTGGAGATGCAATTTGGCCCGGGGTTCTCTCTCCGTTTATTTAAAACCGTCAAACGACATTCCCCCGCCTAATAGTGAGCTGTGTTTCCTTTCGTTCAGACTCGCCACTCATTATCCGGGCCATATGGAACAGACTGTGTTTAGAGAACAGAGAGAGAGAGAGAGAGAGAGAGAGAGAGAGAGGGACTGATTCAGAAGAGAGAGAAATGTTTTGAGCACCTAAAGAAAGAGAGAGAAAATGTGTGCGTGCCCCAAGAACGAGTGACTTTGGACTGACACACACAGAGAGAGTGTCTGTGGGAGAGCGAAAAAGACAGAGCCCAGCCTTGTTTCCTTTGAACCTCGTTGCTGCTAATGAACGGCGAGGACAGAGTCGAGGAGGAAGAGACCCCCTGCACAACATTGTCTTTGTTGTGTGTGTGTGCGTGTGCATGACGGAGCAGACTCCGGGAAGAGAGACAGAGAGACAGAGAGACGACATGTGTTACAGGAACTCTGCCCAAACAGTTGTGCGATGCTGTGAAGCACAAACCCCCAAATCTGGCTACTTTAACACTGTCCTTTAATTAACCACATTGTGGCTGGCGTCCCTATTTTGGGGCATGTCATTATAATAGGCCAAAAAAAACGTTTAAAAACTATCCATCGCCTGTCACCAGGCTGGCCTTGGACTTGTGTGTTTCCTGGTGGACTATACCTAACCTTTTGTGGGCTATGTAGTTGAACGTGGCACGTGCTGATACTTTCATCTCATGTACAAGGCCGGGCGCTGCTATCCTCAATAACATTTCAATTCAATTCAATTTCAAGTCAAAGGGCTTCATTGGTATGAGAAAACATACGTTTATATTGCCAAAGCAAAAAGTGGAACAATACACAATTTCTTATATGTACCGAGGTCGCTCGATGCAGGAATACCCACAATGATTCTTTTGTAGTCTTTAAGGTGTTCCTTTTGATATCCTTCTCCTATCACAGCAGCTCACAAATAGTGCCGCTCTGTTTGCAGTTGGTTTTACTTCGCCCAGCAGATATGGGAGTTTTTTGTCATTACCGGTAGTCATGTTTTCATGTCATGTCATGTTTTGGGTGATTGTAATCTGTGGGAAGTATGTGTATCTGATGTCTTGGTACAGTGGAAGTCTTTGTGTTACACCATATGTCTAACCTCATGTACATACTGTGTACCGAATATGCTAATTGTAAATATGTAGATACTAGTGATGCACCGAATATTCGGCCGCAGAAAATATTAGAAATATAGAAAATGGCTAAAAAAAGCATTTTCGGCCTATTCGGTTTCGGCCTGAATAGGCACTGGCAGAAATTATATCACCGAATAGTATATGCAATGAATGCATTCAAAAGAGCTGAATAAATGTTTTATGGACCCATAACAGTGAATATTATTGAAGTTAAGTTTTGCCATAACCATAAATCAGGTAGCTTTAATGACAGCAATGGTAGGCAAAAAAAATATATAATATTAAATATATTCGGATATTCGGCATTCGGTTTTCGGCCAACTGTTTCTTATATTCGGTATTCGGTTTCGGCCAAGAATTTCCCTTTCGGTGCATCCCTAGTAGATACCTATATATCTTTTACACCTGATGTGGCTGTGATGTGACAATAAAAGTGATTCTGAAGACATTTAAAAGATTTCCAAAAATAACCAAAACAGAAGTGCCTACATACAAGCTCACAGCACATCACAGACGTTGTATATATGCATGCATTGCGTACAGTACGTACAGTACGTGCGTGAATGCACGCATGACTAAATATGTGCAGGTCTACAGCATTCAGCCGTACAGTTTGTCATTGCTTGTGGCTGTAGTTTGTAGATTATTAGAGTATTGGTGTTGCTACGCCATGGTTTCTCTTTGCTTCTGGCTTGTTTTGTATCGGTGACAGCGGGACCACTGTAATTAAGACCATATAGGCCTGACATGATGATTTGCAATGAGGAGGATGAGAGTTTTATTGTGTGGTGGCTGAGGTTCATCCTCTGAAATATTGTTTCTGTATCCTATTTCAGTGTTTCCCAACCTGGGGTCCGGGACCCTCCCATAGCAAGGAGGTCATATTCACTGCCGACCTGTGTGTGTGTGTGTGTGTGTCCCTTTTCTCCTTTGTACATATAGTGCTTTATATCTGTTGATGACATGATGTAGGCCTATTAGTGTGTTATGTTTTATGCTATGCTGATTAATTGAGAGCACAATACATTGGAGCACAATATGGAAACAAGTCCCTAGGACTTTTTTGTGTTGTCCTTTTAGCCTTAACTGACTGAACGTCGTGCAGTTTACATTTCTGACTAATAAAGTATTCATTGGATCAATCAATCAATCCGGTGAGGGTGCATCAAAGGTCACAGTGAGGACTTGTCTGTTTGGAGGAAGTCCAACATGTTAAACATGCTCCACACAATAATATCTTGCTTTCAACTACTGTCAGCCTGTTTGTTCTAAACGTGATATATACGGCTTTCGTTTTTTTTTTACTGAAAATATGTATTTATTTGTGAATTTCTTTAAATGGCAAATTTAAACTGAGTGGTAAAAAAAACTACTTTCAGGCCTTGACAACCCATGCATCAAAACAGAAAAGTCCAATATGATTGCATTAAACAACGTTAAACAATGTTAAACTCACTTTGCATGTTGCTTTGCCACTCGATGTGCCATTCACTTTAAGCATGCGCACACCCCATTTGAAAACAAAAAAATATAAATTTGTTTCAAACAAATAGAGCAAAGAGAAGTTAAAGAAGTTTTTTACTAATTATCATTAATTATAGATTATTGATAATTAGCTCGGTTTAATGCATTTAATCTATTTATCCACCAGCTGAATTAGCCTCCGTGTTTTGTGTGTGTGCGCCTAGGATAGAGAGGTGGATACGTAATCCTTGGCTCTACAGTACCTAAGATAAGGTTACATTTTTCTTCTCTGCTCTACCGCCACTTAAGATTAGCATTATAGGTCACGCCACCTCTTGCTAATGCACTAATGGAAGCCGGTGTAGGGAGCGGAATTGTGTGGCTTAAACATGTGCAGCTGGCACTTCCATAATGAGAAGACCAAATATTGGGCGCTAGCATAGTGTCTTTACCGTAGGTCTTCTGCAAGGGGTGACATGACATGCAAATATTAGCTCATTTCTGCTGAGGCATCTACTCCTCGTCCTTATTAACTGATTTAAAATGGATTAGATCACTCTTTGCACACAGGTACACGCACACTCGCACACACACACACACACACACACACACACACACACTCGTACGCAAAGTTAGAATATCAAAGTGGAGTTGCCGCCCCCAGTGAAAACTAGATTAATTCAAAATGTTACCATCAAGACGGGGAAGGGAAATGGATGACTGTGCATATTTTAATGTCCCTGCTGCATTTAAAGCCATTTATGACATTAACCGAAGCTCATGTTATGCAAACACACTTTGCAAGTCAAAGCCACTTATGTTAAGGGCAGTTGATGCCCTTTTTTTGTACCCCCCCTTGCGTACGTTTATGCAAGTTCATAAGTTCATTGCCACTACAAATATTGATTCCAATGCTGTTAATATAGATCTAGTCACATTTGTCCTCTTCGCTAAGATTGTATGTAAACAACAAAACCGTATGTTAAATTCATGGAGAGCTGTTTTCAAACTCCTACCTACAATACACTGTACCATTATGCACCTGTGAAATAACGTCCCAATAACCTTGATCTTGGGTGCAGAATGCTGAAACACAACAACTTCTTTAAGCTATCTTGGTGCTAAACCCCTGTGTATCATTTTTCATTCCATTCAGAGCCCAAATGAAGGCTATAGTAGAGCACTGACGAGACAATGTTAATGGACAGACAGATGAAGGTCATACGATAACATCATTTGTTGAAGGGGGTATAAGGCAGTGTGTGGTTTCAGGCTGTGTGCCACCCCAACATAATCATATTTGAACTGAGGTACCCAGTAACCCACACCCCTCCCCAGCCCCACACACATCCGGACAAGTGTTTGGAATATAGGATTTTTGATTTGTTTAACTCGGCTCCACAGATAAGTATTGTGTTGCGTGGCGTTGTGAGCTTGTAAATTAGCTATTTTCTAAAAAATTTACTCTTGCTTATATCATTATTTTGACAATTCTGCCAATTTATTTTTGTATTGTTTGTTGATTATCCTCTTACTGCATCAAGAGGATAAATCCAGAAAATAGCACTAGGACTTCTTTACATCAGGGTGTCTCCCCCCCCCCCCCCCCCCCAAGTCATGTGTGGACCCCAACCCATAGGTTGAGAACCACTTCTACTTGAGAAGTGAGCGCCTCAATGGTTGATAGGTTGGAACAGTGCAGGCATCACGCTGTGTGTGTGTGTGTGTGTGTGTGTGTGTGTGTGTGTGTGTGCGCGCGCTGCTATGCACATGATATCCAAAGCGCTCCTCAGCTCAAAAGGCCATATATTTCTCTGTGGACAGACACACAACCCCCAATAAAGCCACCTGATGATTTGAAGTTCTGTTGCCAGCCAACCTGTGAATGTCACTCGCTTTTCATCACAGTAAATCTACTGAAAGCTTATAGATGAGCCCTCAGCTAACAGCAGCCCAGCAGTGGGTGTTTGGACATATTGCACATGGTGGGCATGATGTCCAGGCCAGCCTATCACATAATAAGCTCTGTATGATGCAGTTACAGTACAGTATGTGGACCTCACAACAACCAGACATGTACTGTACACATTCCTTAGTCAGGGACCCCCCCAAAATGTTGTCTTCCAGTGACATTGTCGATGGGGGAATCCAAGCTGCAGGCCTTCTATATTCCTGAAAAGTTACCATGCTATAATGGAAGCCATCGTTCTTTTGCGATAATAAAAATCTAAATATATATTTTATTTTGAATTGCTTCAAAAACGTCTGCCTAACGATGATGTCACTGGAAAATGGGTTTCTGAACTGCCCACAGCCCTCCTCTCAGAGAAAGTGCTATTTTATCATGAACATTAGGTGACCAATTAAAAATAAACATAGGTTAATTGAAGAAAGGTTGAAAAGTGGTGAGGTCGTCCTTGAGAGCTTGTGGATTTTCAAATATCCAATGTACAGTAGGGGTTCAAGTGGTAAAACTTATTTTGTTGGCATATTTGCTGGGGACCGTGTTTGTGTGTCTGTGTGTGTCTGTGTGTGTGTGTGTGTGTGTGTGTCTTGGGCTTGTTTGTCTGCATAGATCTGGCCACTTGTCTCTGTTGCGAAACCTGGCAAGACTGCTTCACGAGTGTTTTACACACAGGAGCGCTGCATGTGAGCGTACGTGTATACGTGTGACACTTTCGTCTCCAACATCATGTTAATTCCCCCCCTCCCTCCCTCCCTCCCTCTCTTGTTGTCATGCCTCCCCCAGCAGTGAGTGTACGTCTGCACAGAGTGGAGAGAGACGAAGACATATTGGTGTTAATGAAAAGCCCTCCTAAACTCTCCTCCTCCACATGAATGTTTAAACACTCTTGTCATAACATTCGTTCTCTCACACATGACAGCCAGCATCTGCAGCTGCCTTGCTCAGCCTCAATATTTCATCAGTCCACCCCCCCCAAACCCCACACCCCACACACACACACACACACACACACACACACACACACACACACACACCCTGAACCCCCCCCTCCCCTCCCCACCGTGCCATGTGTGTGCTAACAAACTGAATCCTAATGACTCCAAACAGGCCCTGGTTGGTTCACAAGGCTCACACCCGCCAGCTTGGGCTGAGTGGGCTCTCTATGCATAATGTATGCAGCAACATTACAGCAACGCTCACAATGGATCACAATTAGTCCGTCTTAACCCATTTTGGGTGGGAACCCCTGTTGGTGTTTTTAAGCATTATGTTATACTTTAGCTATTGAAAAATCTACAAACTTTGTAGGTCTGCTATTTTTGAAAAATCGTGAAATTGTGCCTCAAATCTTTGAATATATTATTATTACAGAGTGAACATTTTAACTAAAATCTTTGCTTCTGGGTAGGTCCCTGGAACAACATATTTTCAGATGGGGGGGTCGGCGGCATATTACGTATAATTTTTGGGGTCCTTGACATGAAATATTGAGCACCACTGATACAGAAAGATGAAGATTTTGTTTTAATTTCGACGTCAGGTCAAAATGGGTTAATTATGAAAGGAAGACAGAGAGAGACAGATGGATGCCGTACTGTACGTAGCATTGTTTTGCTCTTGTTCTGCCTCTATCTGTCTAGCGATGCTTTACACTTTACAGGATCATTATCTCATTCCAATTCTGAAAGTGTACACTATTTAAAGGAGAATTCCATGCTAGAATGCTTTCTCATCTTTCTGATCTTTCTTTGTAGTTGTTACGTCCCCACCAAAGAGATCCAGGTGTTTTTTTGTGCAAAAACTCCTTATTGGCTATTTTCCCTACCATAAGCCCTCAATGAATTGCATTGAATTGAATGGGGCTATGGGGTGTTATGCTAGTTCGCTTATTTCCATCGAAATAAGTAGTAAAGTGTGCAGCTTGGGATATTATTTACATTATGAAGAGAGGATATATACAAAGAAATTATAATTTTGAGAGATGGAAATAAGCGAATTAGTACAACACCCCATATCCCCATTCAATTCAATGCAATTAATTTAGAGCTTATGGTAGGGGAAACAGCCAATAAGGAGCTTTTGCACAAAATAACACCTGGACCTCTTTGGTGGGGACGTAACAACTACAAAGAAAGGTAAGAAAGCCTTTTAGTATGGAATTCTCCTTTAATTCCAATTATTTCAGTGTACAGTATGTTATAATATTCCAGTTAATTCTATGTATGGTATGTTATACTATTCTATTACTATATCGGTGAGGCCTTCAGCAGTTTAGGTTGCCAATTTTATGATGGCCATTTTTACATGTTTTGGCCATTTTGTACCATTATCCTTAAAGCTAAAAATGGCGCCTCACAATGCGTCGCCCTGTGCCACGTTGTGAGCTTGTAGATCAGCTATTTTTGGTGCATGATACTGGCACACAACTATATGCGTCAGGCATAACTCCTTCTAAATGTCTAATCCTATAACCTAACCCCATCCTGAATATTTTCCTAATTGCATAAATATCCTTTAACCATAACCAAGATAATTATCCTCACAATGTCTTTGTCTAATTTGACTGTACTTTAGGGGACATTTGACCAAGTAGTAAAATACAAGTACACATGAACGCATGAATGCACACACACACACTCACGCACGCACGCATGCACGCACAACATCAAAGGTGTTGTAAATACTAGGACAAAAGATCCGGGCAGTTACATGTTGCAGAGACAACAATGACAAAATGCTCAGAGAGAGAAGTATTTTCCCCCCCTTATCATTGTGCTATTTCAAAGACATCAGGAGGAGAAAGCGTCTGATTGTGTGTATGTGTTTGTCTGAACACATCTTTTTCTTTTTTGGGGGGGTGGGGTGTGTGTGTGTGTGGGGGGGGGGGGTTGTCAGTGTGTGGCAGACAAGAGGGAACCAGGCACAGAGCATCAAAGTGAGAAGAGGCTTGTCACCAGACGCCGAAATCAGAATCAAATGAATATTAATGTGGAACCAATTACCTCAGGGAAATGTTGTCTGTAGGTTGGCTTTTGCTAACGCGCACGTCTCACCTTTAGCAAAGTGGAAACAGCAGGGGGAAGAGCCTGGAGGCTGGATGGAGCGCTCTCTCCTTAACAAGCCTGTCTACCCCCACTGAAATACAATTGTCCAGCCTCCTCTCCCTCCTTTTAAGAAACTTAGATGGAAATGCAATTATTTGAATTAATTATAGAGAGCAACTGTGATTAAATTAATTGAAAATGCCTTTGGCTAAGTGAACACACATAGTTGTAGCCAAGCTATCATTGTTGTTTGTTTTCAAAATACTTAGATACTAGCTGTAAAAGGAACATGTTAAAGCTTAGATCACAAATTGGATGCAAATTGTTCTCAAACCTGCCGTGTGTAAATATAGCAGATGTGACAAACAGTGTAGTGTCCATGTGTAAAGGCATTGGGAGGCGGATACTGTATATACTTTTTTCTTTTACAGTGTCAACTATTGGCTGTTTGCTTTAGTACCACTTGAAAATACCTCGAGTCTAAGGCAGTGGTTCACAAAGTGGTGTCTGGGGACCCCCCAGGGGTCATTGAAGGCGTTCCAGGGGGTCCCTAGTAAAAGCATCACAATCACTTTAACCAGCTTAACCCTTTTTTTGTACTTTGGCTATTACATATATATATATATAGCGCTGCGAAACATTAATTTAGATTTCTCATTTACAAATCTTATATATGCCCTGATATTAAATTGTTTGAGAACCATTGCCCCGGCCTAAAGGGTGGGTGCGACAGTGCAGCGGGCATCAGGCATGTTAAAACGCACACGTGTGTGCGTGTGCGTGTGCGTGTGCGTTTGCTGACTCCATGGGTCTCTCTCTGTGTGAGGAGCAGCTCAGCGGAGGTCCCTAGCCTTGGCTGTTCTGCATAAGTGAGTGTGACGCGCTTAGAGTCGCTGGCTCTTTAAAGCCCATCTAAATCAGTGTTAAAGCCTTGATAATAGACCTCGCTGACCAATTGATTGCCCTTCATATGTTTACAGCTCACTTTAATTGCCTCAAAAATGCCATTTATCAGCCACGTGTGTCCGTCCGCGCCCCGCTCGTGTTTGCGTGTGTGTGTGCGTGGCGTGCGAGCGTGTGCCTGTCCATCGACAAAAAGCTCCATTGATTTATCAGCATCGGGATTTGTCCCGTTTTTCGCGTGCATAAAATCCTCGGCGTGTGTGGCTGTTCGAAATGGGAAATGGCCCCATTGATTCCCTTAAGTTGGAGCCCAAATGCTAAAGATTTTTGGATAAGCTTTCTCATTACTTAAGCTGAAATCAATAGGGGAGAGCAGGGGTATAATGAATGAACGGACCACAGATCAGATGGGGTGTGCTCATCCCTGGCCTGTCCCTGGTCGATCCGTGCGTGCGTGCGTGCATGCATGTGTGCGTGCGTGCATGCGTGTGTGTGCGTGCGTGCGCAAGAGAAGGAGATAGAAAGGGAAAGAGATGGAGTGAGAGTGTGTGAACCTGTCACCCCCCATTTTACTCCCCAACTCATTTCTTATGAACACATGCATGGACACACAATACATGCGCTTCACGCACGCACGCGCACACACACACACACACACACACACACACACACACACACACACGCACACGCACACACACACACACATTTAGTCTTTTTTATGTATATCAATGAATTAATATTTAAATGTATATTTTATATAGCATTCTTGTAATTATTTCCAATGCTATTGTTATATTCATATGTAACATACTATTACTGCATTGTTAATTTCTCATTCTGTGTCTTCCTACTCTGTCTGTCTGTCTGTCTGTCTGTCGTGTGTGCGTATACATGTGTGTGTGTGTGTGTGTGTGCAGGTGTCTGGCAGCAGGCAGCAGTTGGAGCGACAGCAGCAACAGGAGCAGATGCTTGAGTTTCGGGAGCAGAGAGATGCAGCTCAGCTGTCTGAGGTGTGTGGAGGCAACACTCACTGACACCCCACACACACAACACTGTTGCTGTCAACAAGTCACTAGCGTGTGTGTGTGTGTGTGTGTGTGTGTGTGTGTGTGTGTGTGTGTGTGTGTGTGTGTGTGTGTGTGTGTCTCTGAGTGCATGCGTGGGTGTGTGCAGTATGTGACGTTCCTCTTTGTATGCATAATAAAATAATATACAGTACACTGTACTGTAGTGTACACACTTGTGGGCGGCTCAGGAGGTAGAGCGGCCGCTTGGAGAACACACACACACACACGCACACACACACACACGCAGGTCCCGACCCAGTGTTTGGGAACCGCAGTGCCTTATGGGACCAGATTAATTACGTTTAAATCTTTAATATGGACGGTCAGACACCAGTATTCTTACAGGGCTCCGGGTTGAAACCATTAATGAAGACCCTTAGGTGCAGATTAATGATATTGCATTGACTCCAGAGACCTTCGAACCAAAGTAAATATAGGTTGTTTCTTTTTTTTCCATGACGCTTTACTTTGAAATAACGAGAGTCAGCGGGAAATGGAATATGTGCATGTGCAACAATATTAGTCATGAATGAGTATCCTCCCTCTCTCTCTGTGTGTGTGTGTGTGTGTGTGTGTGTGTGGTGTAATGTGTGGATAGTAGTCAATATAAGTCCAATTAGGACTAAAGCAAATCATTGCATTATTATCTTGAGCTGCTTTTGAGTCCAACGTGTATCTTTTCAGCTTTTGCGTCGACATTCCTCACATCAGGGCTTTTCCATATCAGGGCCCAGTTGAAAATCTGGAAAGCGTTCACTGGCCCACCCATCTGACCACTGAACTGAAGTGGTCATAACTTAAGACTCACCTGTGGCTCCCAACATGCGTTGCCGGTTAAAGGTTTAGTGAAAAAAAACCTTTCACACTTTTAGACCATATCCGTGGTCATCATTATGGGCATACCTAACAATGGATGCCCAAAAAAATGGGAAATTTCTCATTTGTGTGTGTTTTTATATCAAAAGACCTGTAGAGAGATGCACATTAATACAAGCCAATAAACATGAAGCTCACCCGTTGAGTCCCAATCCTGCGCGTCCGTCCAATCTGATCTCAGGTCAGAATGGGTTAATCAGACCAGTGTGTGTCCAGTGGAAACCTCGTATGAATCTGATCTCAGGTCAGAATGGGTTAAACTTAATCATCAGCTAAAATATGTCTAGAGGTTGTGTACAAGTTAGAGAGAACCCCCTGGCTTTGCTGCAGGTCTCTCTGTCACTTGTAAACAAACCACTGTGCATATGTGCGTGCATGTGTGTGCATGTGTGTGCATGAGACGGACCTACGTCCCCATAGCCTGGAGGGATGCGACGCTCTTGATTGGTTCAGAAGCTAAGATCCTGCCGTCTGAGGCTGAAACTTCAAAATAAAATGCCCAAAAAGCCATTTCACTATACACCTTTAAGACTCGAGGTTAGGGTTTATGTTAGGGAGCGAGTTTGGGGTAGGATGTTGGACTAATGCCTGCCGGACTGTTGCGTCAGACCAAACACACACACACAAACACACATGCACGTAATTTCCAACAGATAGAACGTTTGTTACAGTTTGTTGAGATGCGTTTCCAAAATTCCGCTGCTCTTCCCAAAGCCCCAACGCCCCACGCAAGGTGTCCCGCCATTTTCCCTCCATCTCATCCATAATGGAGGAATCGTTGATGAGATTCACGGACAGACAAGAAAGGAATCAAAATCTATTGTTGCGTGTCCTTTTGCGCCGTGTAAAGTTTGGATTAAATGTCACACATTAGCATGTGAACTTTTAAATGAGCTTGTTTGCTCTCTGCGCGGCGGCATCCGGGAGCCATGTAAATACCCGTCCGCTGTGTGGTCGGTGAGGATTGGTCGACTGTCGCTCAAAGACCTTGTATCTCCATGTTTTAAGTAACGTTGTACTTTATTTGTACTTATTCACACAAATTAATTCTCTACTTTGTCATACTACATTATCACACAAAAAGTAGCCGAAACACAGCCGAGCTCACAACGCGTTGTGTTGTGAGTTTGTAGTCTGGCTATTGTTGTTTTATAGAAATATATACTTTTAAGTGAAAGTGGTTATGTCTGTCTGTGTGAAGCCCAACACACACCGGGTGCGAAGCGACCGTTTTTCCAGGCGTTGCCGAGCGGCAACGCCTGGAAAATAGAACGGTGGCGTATCGGAGCGTCAGGCGAGGCGTGAACGCGCCGCCGCCGGTGTGCGATAGGTTCATTGAAAATAACGGATGCGGCTGTTTTGAGACGCGCTGCGTTCGCAGACGTGTGTGAGGCCCTTGATAAACATTGCACCACTGAACAGTATTAATAAGAGCTTTTGACTAAATAATATCTACATTGCATCCATTGGAGCACGGGTCATTTTTTGTCAATTTCCTAAAAAAAAAAAGTAACATACCAGGTTTCCACCTACGTTCCACCTATCGACATATGGTATGGTCTGTTAGCAGTCAGGATGGGGGAGCGTTTTAAAAGCGACTCCCGGTCAGGGCGGTTGGAGAGAGAGAGAGAGAGAGAGAGAGAGAGGGGGACATATTTGCTTGTCGTGCTGGCAATTAGGCTGCAACAAGGGAGCGGAGTGCCAAACAGCTGTATCGACTGGTCGCGCCTGTCTTCCAGACCCGACAAGCCGATGCCTGAAGGAATCCACTGCGCTGAGTTTGAGGGATGACAGGTGATTGGCAGGCATCACTCGCAGTGTGACTCAGTCAGGTGTTCACCAAGTGATGTGTGTGTGTGGGTGTGGGTGTGTGTGGGTGTGTGTGCTGCTTGCGTGTACTGTACTGTACTGTACATGTTTAAGAGATATGAAGGATAGTACAGCAGAACAACCGACACCGTTTGTTTTGGCTGGGCTGGGCTCGATTGATGGCCAGAAGATTTTCATCTCATTGTACTGTCATTAAATGTTTTTTATTAGACCACAATTCATAATTTATAATTCATGAATATAACATATCACAGCATAATAACTGTGATATGTATAACGGTAACTAAATATATTTTAAATCGACCGTATGCCATCGTTGACATTGACACTGACAGTAATATTTGACTTTGAACAAATCAACCATCTTTTGTGCTTGCTTGCTTAGATTGTAAAACTCTTTTGGCTGCTTGCTTGTCTGGTTGATATTTAGTTTTTGTTAAATGTTTCCGTATCGATATGTTTACAGTAGTATATATTGTACAATTTGTACTACTGTCTTTAGGACCCCCCTCCAAAGAGAGACGCTCCATCTCAAGAGGTAGAGGTTACATTTCCTAATAAAGAATATCAATCTTTTCATAAATTCATATGTCTGTGGCTCAGACGGCTCACGCTGCAGGATTGGCCTGTAGAGACTGGGCTACACTGCTGGAAGTGGAACAGAAAGTTTATACAGTATAATACCTGGATATACAGTATATAGGGGGAAATAATTGTGACTGAGGTACAGTATGGCGGTTTTCCCTGTCTATATGAATGGTGATGAGATTTCAGAGGTGGTTTTTGTACCTGCTATAGAAGGTCTCTCAAACTACAGCTGCTTTTACACGTGCTAGTGCTGACTGCTCTGAGTGCAGAAACGATGCGTATAACATCTGAGCAGCGTATACAGGTATAGCAGTATAGCCCAACTAGCACTTTGAAAGTTTGAGTTGAATATGGAGTTAAGAGGTTTCTGCCATGACTCGCCCTGCAGCATGTTTATCCAAACCTGATTTTAAAGGAGAATTCCATGCTAGAATGCTTTCTTATCTTTCTTACCTTTCTTTGTAGTTGTTACGTCCCCACCAAAGAGGTCCAGGTGTTTTTTTGTGCAAAAACTCCTTATTGGCTATTTTCCCTACCATAAGCCCTCAATGAATTGCATTGCATTGAATGGGAATTGAATGGGGCTATGGGGTGTTATGCTAGTTCGCTTATTTCCATCGAAAGAAGTAGTAAAGTGTGCCGCTTTGGATATTATTTACATTATGAAGAGAGGATATATACAAAGAAATTATAATTTTGAGCGATGGAAATAAGCAAATTAGCATAACACCCCATAGCCCCATTCAATTCCCATTCAATTCAATGCAATTCATTGAGGGCTTATGGTAGGGGAAATAGCCAATAAGGAGCTTTTGCACAAAATAACACCTGGACCTCTTTGGTGGGGACGTAACAACTACAAAGAAAGGTAAGAAAGCCTTTTAGTATGGAATTCTCCTTTAACTTGTATGTTTCCGTCATCCCGGCTAGGACCGCTACCCTACGTTTCTGTATGTTTCCATCGGCCCGGCTAGGACCGCTACCATACGTTCCTCGCGCTGTTTACTTACATTTTTGCCACAGACCTTAAGGGTGTATAAACTATAGGACAGCGTTTATCCAGAGCTGCAGTCACAGTCAGTCTTGTTGAAGTCAACCCCACGCACCTTTTGATGTGTGGTGGTCCCGTTCGCAGTCCTGTCCTCCTGACATGGTAGCCTACGTACCCCAGGGTATAATGCGTCTGTCCTTTCCTCCTTAAGTCCATAGCAGCCCACACAGAACCTGGGCTAGACGGACGTCATCATTTTTATATAAATATTAATTCATACTATAATTAATCTTTTAATTAGGCTTATAAATGTGATGCATGAGTGCGTGCGTGTGCCATTCATATGCATGCTACAGTCTATAATGCATCTCTAAATCTACACGCACTGAGAGCCACAAGTGCACACGTGGGAGATGCGTGTATATTTATTTACACCCACAGCTTGATTTCCTTTCATTCCTTTGTCTTAAAAAATGCGAGGCTTCATTTATAATATATTTATTTAATTTATTGACATAATTTCCTCTGCAGCGACAGCTTCTGCTTCCGTAAAGCACATCAAAATCATAATGCAATATTTGCAAACCCAGGAGCAACATTATTGTTCTATTATATTCAACTGAAGGAGCACTATCAATCCAATATCTCATAATGCGCTCCTCTCTCTCTCTCTCTCTCTCTCTCTCTGCCTTGTCCTTTTGGAATAGAAAAATATCCTGCAACTGTTATTGTATCATATTTCCTACATTTTGTCACTGTCGGGGAGAAACCTTGTATCGTCAAATATCAACTTTTTTTATGTTCCGTTTCCCCGTAAATTAATGCCCTACTTCATCATACAAGAATGTCACACATACATCGCGATGCGTTGTGCTTGTAGATCAGCTATTTTCACCATTTCAGAACATTTTTTAAATATTGATGACATACAAGTTTTCCATCCGACAGCAACGATATTTAGTATTAGTTTCATGTCCTGACATGAATCTGGCACATCCAATATGATGCTTGATTTGTTGTTCTTTTTTTTTCTTTTTTCTTTTTTTTGCTGGTCTCCAGGTGGTGGAGGATACATGTGCAGAGCGGGGTATTATGTAGGCTGTTTGATCTGGGTATAAAAATGATTTAATGTGTGCTCAGCACACAGGGTCATTGACTGGCTTTAATTTCTGTGCTAGGGTGAGCTTTATTACTCTGCTGCTGTGTGTGTGTGTGTGTGTGTGTGTGTGTGTGTGTGTGTGTGTGTGTGTGTGTGTGTGTGTGTGTGTGTGTGTGTGTGTGTGTGTGTGTGTGTGTGTGTGTGTGTGTGTGTGTGTGCGTGTGTGTTTGAGTGTGTCTAATGCATGCCAGTGGCCGGGTGGACCCCCATCTGAAAGGATTCAGTGCCTATGAAGGGAGGACTGTAGCCAATCTACAAGCTCACACCAGACCACATCACATCATATGTTGTGAGTTCTACAAACTCACAACGTTATAGTGTAGTATGTTAAATTATTCTATCAAATGTTGTAATGTTTTTATTTGTAATGTAATCAACTCTGGTTCGGTTGTCTGGTGGTTTGGTGGTCTGTTATTCGGTGGTCTGGTCACTCTGGTGGTCTTATGGTCTGGTTGTCTGGTGGTTTGGTGGTCTGGTGGTCTGTTATTCGGTGGTCTGTTAGTCTGGTGGTTCAGTGGTGTGGTAGTCTTGTGGTTCGGTGGTGTGGTAGTGTTGTGGTTCGGTGGTGTGGTAGTGTTGTGGTTCGGTGGTGTGGTATAGTGTTGTGGTTCGGTGGTGTGGTATAGTGTTGTGGTTCGGTGGTGTGGTATAGTGTTGTGGTTCGGTGGTGTGGTAGTGTTGTAGTTCGGTGGTGTGGTATAGTGTTGTGGTCTTGTGGTTCGGTGGTGTGGTAGTGTTGTGGTTCGGTGGTGTGGTATAGTGTTGTGGTTCGGTGGTGTGGTATAGTGTTGTGGTTCGGTGGTGTGGTATAGTGTTGTGGTTCGGTGGTGTGGTAGTGTTGTAGTTCGGTGGTGTGGTATAGTGTTGTAGTTCGGTGGTCTGGTAGTGTTGTGGTCTTGTGGTTCGGTGGTGTGGTAGTCTTGTGGTTCGGTGGTCTGGTAGTGTTGTGGTCTTGTGGTTCGGTGGTGTGGTAGTGTTGTGGTCTTGTGGTTCGGTGGTGTGGTAGTGTTGTAGTTCGGTGGTGTGGTATAGTGTTGTAGTTCGGTGGTGTGGTATAGTGTTGTGGTTCGGTGGTGTGGTATAGTGTTGTGGTCTTGTGGTTCGGTGGTGTGGTATAGTGTTGTAGTTCGGTGGTGTGGTATAGTGTTGTGGTTCGGTGGTGTGGTATAGTGTTGTGGTTCGGTGGTGTGGTATAGTGTTGTAGTTCGGTGGTGTGGTATAGTGTTGTGGTTCGGTGGTGTGGTATAGTGTTGTGGTTCGGTGGTGTGGTATAGTGTTGTAGTTCGGTGGTGTGGTATAGTGTTGTGGTTCGGTGGTGTGGTATAGTGTTGTGGTCTTGTGGTTCGGTGGTGTGGTATAGTGTTGTAGTTCGGTGGTGTGGTAGTGTTGTGGTTCGGTGGTGTGGTATAGTGTTGTAGTTCGGTGGTGTGGTATAGTGTTGTAGTTCGGTGGTGTGGTATAGTGTTGTGGTTCGGTGGTGTGGTATAGTGTTGTGGTTCGGTGGTGTGGTATAGTGTTGTAGTTCGGTGGTGTGGTATAGTGTTGTGGTCTTGTGGTTCGGTGGTGTGGTAGTGTTGTGGTTCGGTGGTGTGGTATAGTGTTGTGGTTCGGTGGTGTGGTATAGTGTTGTGGTCTTGTGGTTCGGTGGTGTGGTAGTGTTGTGGTTCGGTGGTGTGGTATAGTGTTGTAGTTCGGTGGTGTGGTATAGTGTTGTGGTCTTGTGGTTCGGTGGTGTGGTATAGTGTTGTGGTCTTGTGGTTCGGTGGTGTGGTATAGTGTTGTGGTCTTGTGGTTCGGTGGTGTGGTATAGTGTTGTGGTCTTGTGGTTCGGTGGTGTGGTAGGGTAGTCTGTAGTCTGGTAGTGTTGTTGTTCGGTGGTGTGGTAGTGTTGTGGTCTTGTGGTTCGGTGGTGTGGTATAGTGTTGTGGTCTTGTGGTTCGGTGGTGTGGTATAGTGTTGTGGTCTTGTGGTTCGGTGGTGTGGTATAGTGTTGTGGTCTTGTGGTTCGGTGGTGTGGTATAGTGTTGTGGTCTTGTGGTTCGGTGGTGTGGTAGGGTAGTCTGTAGTCTGGTAGTGTTGTTGTTCGGTGGTGTGGTAGTGTTGTGGTCTTGTGGTTCGGTGCTGTGGTATAGTCTTGTGGTTCGGTGGTGTGGTAGTGTTGTGGTTCGGTGCTGTGGTAGTGGTGTGGTAGTGTTGTGGTTCGGTGCTGTGGTGGTCTTGTGGTTCGGTGGTGTGGTGGTCTTGTGGTTCGGTGCTGTGGTATAGTGCTGTGGTTCGGTGGTGTGGTAGTGTTCGGTGGTGTGGTGGTCTTGTGGTTCGGTGGTGTGGTGGTCTTGTGGTTCGGTGGTGTGGTGGTCTTGTGGTTCGGTGCTGTGGTATAGTGTTGTGGTTCGGTGGTGTGGTATAGTGTTGTGGTCTTGTGGTTCGGTGGTGTGGTCTTGTGGTTCGGTGGTGTGGTAGTGTTGTGGTTCGGTGCTGTGGTGGTCTTGTGGTTCGGTGGTGTGGTGGTCTTGTGGTTCGGTGCTGTGGTATAGTGTTGTGGTTCGGTGGTGTGGTAGTGTTGTGGTTCGGTGCTGTGGTAGTGGTGTGGTAGTGTTGTGGTTCGGTGCTGTGGTGGTCTTGTGGTTCGGTGGTGTGGTGGTCTTGTGGTTCGGTGGTGTGGTGGTCTTGTGGTTCGGTGGTGTGGTGGTCTTGTGGTTCGGTGCTGTGGTATAGTGTTGTGGTTCGGTGGTGTGGTATAGTGTTGTGGTCTTGTGGTTCGGTGGTGTGGTCTTGTGGTTCGGTGGTGTGGTAGTGTTGTGGTTCGGTGCTGTGGTGGTCTTGTGGTTCGGTGGTCATGTGATGCTGAAGGGAGGTGGCTCCACTCTGTGCTGACAGAGCTTGGTTGTGATCAGACACTACAGACACATAATCATGTTTGTGCCAATGAATTCTTTAACCTTTGCGTGACCCCGCTGAATGCCAGCGGGCCAATCACAGAGCCTAATTGAATCTGCTCGGCGACGCCCTCCCCTCCACCCTCCCCCCCCCCCCCCCCCCCCCCCCCCCGCTGATGAAAAAATAAAATTGGAGGTAAAAAATGAATACAGAGAGAGAGAGAGAGATAGAGAGAGAGATGAAGGGATGCAGAGATGCTGGTGGTAGAAGGCGAATCACACTGCAGGTTTTATGAGCAGTGCACGCAAGCATGCACGCACACACACACACACACCGAGGTGCCCTGCAATGCACTGCACAGGAATCTTACCTTTTTCAATCCCACCAGAGAATATAGGGAGAGCAAAATAACAGATTGAAAGTGTGTGTGTGTGTGTGTGTGCGTGTGCGCGAGAGGGAAAAAGAGGGGGGGAGAGAGAGAGGGAGGGATGGAGAGAGAGAGAAGGAGGGTGGCCCAGTTTTCTCATTACCCCCATGGTCCTTTCAGAGGATATTCCTATAGGATATAATCTGATTTATTTGCAATTTTGTCCTTTAAGCGGCTTTAGTGTTTACCTTCCCAGATTAATATTTTCCCCTGTGTTATTAATATGTGAGTGTAATTAGAACTGATGCGTCTCGTTCCGTAGCCGTCCCTGTGGCCGCCAGGCAATCCGGCGCGACGATGAAACTCTCTCTTCCTGTTTCACGGAGACGCGAGAGAACGCCATGCTCCGTTGCATGACGGTTTTTTTGTGTCGCACGACCTAAAATAGCAGATAAACAAGCTCACGACGAGTCGCGCTGCGTTGTGAGCTTGTAGAGCGACTAAGTATAACGGGCCCTTGAGAAGAAGCCGGGAGGAGGTATTTCTGAATTGCTGCTGTACACTTACGGTGCTGTGCCTGTCTGCGGGCGCGCACGATTGTGTGTGTATGTGTTTGTGTGCACGCCACAAATTTCCACACATTTCGTCGTTTTGCAGCACCGTATCTGTGAGTCCATGTCTCATCCATTTTGTTTTGCGAGTTTAAATGCGTATACTTTACTGACTGTGCATGCATTCTGTATGTATACGGTGTGTGCCTGACTGTGTGCATCAGTGTGTATGTGGCCTGTTTACGGGTGCAGTGTGCTGTGCATCAGTGTGTATGCGGCCTGTTTACGGGTGCAGTGTGCTGTGCATCAGTGTGTATGCGGCCTGTTTACGGGTGCAGTGTGCTGTGCATCAGTGTGTATGCGGCCTGTTTACGGGTGCAGTGTGCTGTGCATCAGTGTGTATGCGGCCTGTTTACGGGTGCAGTGTGCTGTGCATCAGTGTGTATGCGGCCTGTTTACGGGTGCAGTGTGCTGTGCATCAGTGTGTATGCAGCCTGTTTACGGGTGCAGTGTGCTGTGCATCAGTGTGTATGCGGCCTGTTTACGGGTGCAGTGTGCTGTGCATCAGTGTGTATGCGGCCTGTTTACGGGTGCAGTGTGCATCAGTGTGTATGCGGCCTGTTTACGGGTGCAGTGTGCATCAGTGTGTATGCGGCCTGTTTACGGGTGCAGTGTGCATCAGTGTGTATGCGGCCTGTTTACGGGTGCAGTGTGCTGTGCATCAGTGTGTATGCAGCCTGTTTACGGGTGCACGCTGGCACGCATTTTTGTACATTATTTGTTGCCGCCGGGCAGAAACCTCTGTATGTGCAAAACCGTTACTTTTCAGAACATTTAAAATTATTGTTTTTTAATTAAAATAAAAACTCTGTGTTCCAGCGGATCTGATGCAGTTATTATTTAGTCACAGTCCATATTTATAAAAAAACCCTGCACACACTACTTTTAACCTGATTTCATATTATTTATCTAAAAAAATTGCAAACATAGCAGATCTACAAGTGGCACATTGACTATTTTTAAGTGGTGCAACCACTTCTACAACCAGCTCGCAATGTCCATGTACCTGTTTGTGTAGGTCAATGAGCACGAGTGGTGTGCGCATGCGTGCGCGTGCACCACTGGTGTGCTCACGCACCCGCACCCGTGTGTGTAGTGCCGTGCATGTGCGCGTGCACCACTGGTGTGCGCACGCACCCGCACCCGTGTGTGGATGTTGTTGCAAATAGCGTCAATGCTAGCGAGCTAAAATATAGCCATCCTTGCTCTAGAAAGCACCAATGTTTCCATCTAGACCACCGGATTATCAGCAAAAACCTCAGAAAATTGCGCTAATGGACCAAACCATGGAGAGCTCCGTAGATTAGGAGTTATTCAGCTTTTAGAGAGGGGAGTTGCACCACTTGGTTCACACAGGTGTGATTTTTCCTACGTTTGTGTGACACTCTACAAAGTATAAAACCTTTTCTGGATCAGGGCCCACTTCCAAACTCTATACGCGGCTTGTGCAAGGACGCGCTCTGATTGGCCAGTAGTCACTTTGAGTGGCAGTCGGGGCACAGGCTCTCGCCAGGACATAATTTACTACTATTCTCTACCTATCGGGGCGCAACTCGAACGGCGCTGAGTCGGCTCACTCGGACTTTGCCACGTTCGACACGGCAAGTCGCTTTAGCTCGCTCGGTGGTGCCTCACGTGGCTAAAGTTCGCCAAAATGTAGTTTTATTATTATTATTATTATTAACCTTATTATCCTATTTTGGGAGGGAACCCATTTTGGTGTTAGCATCATGTTATGCTTTAGCTATTGAAAAATAGCAGATCTACAAGCTCATAGCGCGCCACCGAGTGGCGCGCTACGAGCTTGTAGGTATGCTATTTAAAAAAAATCGAAGAACCACTGACACAGAGACATAGCTTTTTCAGAAAACTGTCAGGATGTAGAAGACATTTTTAGAATCTGATCTCAGGTCAAAATGGGTTAATATTATTATTATTATTATTATTTCTAAATATTATCCTGGGTCCCACTTGCAATTCCTCAACAGGTTGATAATCAGTGAAGTAGGGCATTAATCTATGGAGATAAAAAGAAGATGATACAGGAGAAGATAGTGTGTCTGTCCGAAAGGTACGATATGTTCTTATGCATGTTAAAGGGTCGCAGTCAGCAACATCAGTGTGTGTGTGTGTGTGTGTGTGTGTGTGTGTGTGTGTGTGTGTGTGTGTGTGTGTGTGTGCGAGCGTGTGACAGTGTGATGGTTGCACTGATTGATAAGGTATGTGTGCAGGCTGTGGATTGCTTTCGCTGATTGCTTCTGAGAGTTGCAGTTGATTTACAATCAGAGCGGGATGAGGGATTGAGCCGTGGATTGGTTATCTGTTTACCTCCCTCGCAGCATAAACTGACAAATTATCATGTTGAACACACACACACACACACACACCCTTGTGCATGCACACACAATCTCACTGAAGTAAACGTAACGACAACAGGCCCAGTTATTAAATGGACACACACATAAAACAAACGTCTTTACACCAATCAGTTCAGTCATATTTTGTTATGATTTGCTAAAATGAGCACAATCAGTCCAGTCAGCCCTCATGCAAAAATAACAGTTTACTACACAGTGAAAAAGTTAAAATGCAATCACCACCTCCATGCCTTCCATGCTGTATGTACACTTCTTGCTGCTCCAGTGCCCCAACAATCCACATGTTCCACCAGGGATGCTTTTTTTTTTTTTCATTTTGATTTCACATTCATAGGGTTTTATTTATTGTTTGATATTTGTTATGGTATCCGTTTTCATGGGTCCAATGGTGGAAAGTAAATGAATACAAAATGTTGAGGTACTTTTCCTTTATCCCTGAGTGTTTCCATTGTAAACTTCTGCTCCACTACATATCTCAGAGGCAAACAATGTCATTTGTTCTCCACTACAATTTAGTCTACAGCTTAATTTACATGCTACTCTGTAGATTTACCAAACACAAACACAATTTATACATCGACTATTCTAAAATAGCGGAGCTATAGCGGAAAGTATACGGAGTATATTTTGATACCCGGCCGTACTTTGGTACGTTTCTTTCAAGTCAAAATTGTAATCTCGTACATGTAACAGAGTATTTATTATGTTACAGCAGTAAAAAAAAAAAAAAAAAACGACCAAACATTGCTTGTTTGGTATGTGTGAACGAGGCCCTTGTGGACAAAATGTGTGTTGGTTGAAATCAGGTGATGTTCTGGGCCAGATCTGACTATGGTCTCGGTTTGACTTGATCTGGCCCCAAACGAGACGTCACCAATGCGTCCAGGTCCTGACCATGCTAGCTGGGAGATGCTTCTTCCACCACTGAATGGGTGCCAAGAACACAAGGCCAGCCAGGAAGTTTTTTTGCGTGTGCGTGCGTGCGTGCGTGCGCATGTGCAATTTCAGAAATATGCATGGCGACTGGCGAGGACCATTTTCCTGGTCCTCAAAAGATAAATTTGTGGTTAACAATAAGGTTCCAGGTTAGGGTAATACATATCATTACTGTTGGGCAGAAACCTCCATATCTGAACTGTTTGTTTGGTTTCGTTTTTTTGTACATTAATGCCCTACTTTGTCAAGTGTCACACAAAATGTGACTTGTTTTGATCTTTTAGATCTGCTATTTTTGCAACCTTTTAATTTGAATCCCAAGTAAGAGTCTAACCACATAGAACTATGAGGTTTCCACCCCGACAGCAATGTTATTTAGAGGTTAGGTTTTAGGGGTTGAAGTTTAAGTTATCCCTGATTTTATTTTGCGGTGGGCATGCCGTCTCCATCATGTAGCTTTGTGTGTCCCTACGTATGTCTGCCTGTCTGTCTGTTTAGGGTAAACGGGTGAGAAAGTGGCCATGTTGAGCTTCACACTGTGCACATTTTAGGGTAATCACAAAATTGGCGTCCAAAAATGCTGATGTTCTCACAAGTATATATAGTGTGTGTGTGTGTGTGTGTGTGTGTGTGTGTGTGTGTGTGTGTGTGTGTGTGTGTGTGTGTGTGTGTGTGTGTGCTTTATATCAGTTCTGTAGCATCTGTCTGTCTCTCTCTCTTCCACGTCACCTGTCTGTCTTTGTCTCTCTTGTCTCCTGGAATAATTGCTCACAACAGCACATACAGTATAAGAACAGGACTAGAACAACACACACACACACACACACACACACACACTCACTGACGAATGGCAGCAATTAGGTGAGGAAACCAAGCATGTGAGGACAGAGGGGAACTGTGGGGCTGCGACTGCCGTATGGAACGTGCACGTGTTGTGTACGTGTGTGCATGCGTGTGCATGCGTGTGTGTGTGTGTGTGTGTGTGTGTGTGTGTGCGTGTGTGTGTGTGTGCGTGCGTGTGTGCGTGTGTGTGTGTGTGTGCGTGCGCGCCATGCGTCTGCCAGTGCTTTTATTTCTGTAATGCCCCATTAATGTTTTTAGATCAGTGGCTCTCAATCTTTTCTGGCTCAGTGCCCACTTGAAAATATACCCTCTTTTAAACGTGTTCGTGGCCCACACACCTGTCCACGTCCACCAAGTGGCCAGATGGGTGGCTGCATTTTCAGAGCATGTTTATTCATTTAAATGATCAAATCAATCGAATGCCTTCCGGCCTTGGATCAAAGGAACTAACTTAACATAACAATGGTATTGCTATACTTTGAGTTCCAAATAATCACAGTGAAAATCACAGTGAAAATTTGTCATTTATGCGGGCGCCCACTTCGCAATTCCCTCACGGTCCTCCATCAGCCCACCATCGGCCCCACCCCACAGGTTGAGAACCCCTGGTCTAGATCACATGTCAGTGGACCGAGGTGTGTAGATGTGGTAGTCATCGCCAGTGGTGGAAAGTACATGTACTTTATATTAAGTATAGGCCTACTGTACTTAACCCATTCTGACCTGAGATCAGATTCATACGAGGTTTCCACTGGACACACACTGTTCTGATTAACCCATTCTGACCTGAGATCAGATTCTAAAAAATGTCACTCGTTCTTCGATTTTTCAAAAATAGCAGACCTACAAGCTCGTAGCGCGCCACTCGGTGGCGCGCTATGAGCTTGTAGATCTGCTGTTTTTCAATAGCTAAAGCATAACATGATGCTAAACACCAAAACGGGTTCCCGTTCAGAATGGGTTAAAGTAGCTATATAAGCAATAAAAATGAGTCTCTGTGACACATCTAAGGGCCACAATCTGCATTCAAAGATTTTTCCTAGAAGCTTTTGTCATTGGTCGAAAAAAAAAAAAAAAACCCTGCAGAAATGACTAACCAATCAGGACTAACATTTACTTTTGGTAATTTAAGTACATGTTGAAGCCAATACTGTGGTACTTTTATCAAGTTTATGTTGGATTCCGGATTTTTACTTGGAACAGGGTATTTCTATTGCAGTATTGAAACTTTTACTTAAGTAAAACATGTGAGTATACTATTTTTCCACCACTGGTCATCAGGTTTTACTGTTGTGTTTGTGGGGGGGGGTGGCAATTAATGACATTTGGGAGATTGCATAACTGTGACTTTGAATTAATGGAAGGTTACATTGTGAATCATCTTTCTGCCAGATTGGTACACATCATATCTGCAATAGCTGCGGCTCATATTCTGTTTCCATTAAGTACAAATCAAAGGAATTTTCCAGCTCCACTTCTCCATGCTCAATAATTCGACCTGTCATGCAGTCATAACATAATTACCTAATCACAACTATAGTTGATATATGATCACACTTATTTTTTGCATAATTGTCAATCGTTTCGAACAATACGACGCATTGATAGCCATTGAAAACCCATCAGCCCGTTTTGTGTTCTTTTTAGCCCCAGGCTTCATATTTTCCGACCAGTTTGTCTTGCTTGGTGGACACATTCTGACATCAATAATGAACATGTTGGTCCACACTGCCACATAGCTCGGCTGGCGCACTGTTTAAGGGCCCATTCATACTCCTATTTTACTGCTGTTTCGGCGCTGTAGTGCCGAAATGATTTCGGCTCGTCAGAATGTTATTCTCCATAGAGAAATGACTTCCGCGAACCAGGGGAATCGAAGGGATGAGCGAGTTACGTCAGGACTTCGGTGCTCTATTGCAGAAAAGAAACAAACTAAAACCACAGCAAAACAGCAACAAGACCACAAGAATGCAGCCATGCACACACATAGAACCAAACTCTGTGATTGTGTTCAAAACTGGCTAAGATTACAGTTACAAGAAATCTCCAATCAATCACCAATCAATAAAACAGGTTAATCAAAAAATGAATTTGCGTTAATTAGCATTAAAGCTGCTATTAGCAATAATATGTCAACATTTTAATGACTTAGTTTATTTTTTGGTATATCAGACAGCCAGCAATGAGAAAAACTCTGTGACACATCTAGGGGCCACAATCTGCATTCAAAGAGGTTCCTAGAAGCTTTGTCATTGGTCGGAAATAAAAACCAGTCGAAATGACTTACCAATCAGGAAGTAGACTGGCAAATCGACCAATGACAAAGCTTCTATAGGAAAATCTTTGAATGCAGATTGTGGCCCCTAGATGTGTCACATAGAGACTAAATTATTTTGGGAGCATTTCACCATAAATACCAAAAACAATAAAAAAGGTAAAAGGTAATTAAAATGTTGACATATTATTGCTTATAGCAGCTTTAATAAACCTTTGTAAAACACAAACAATACATTACACCTTACATGGCTTGAGTGTCACAGGCAGCAAATGCACAAACATACAACTTGCAATATGCAGTTCATCACATTCCATTCTTGACAACCTGGATAACAGGGGATTACTTTGCTTTGGACACTGTGTTGCGCTGAGGAGGAGGAGGAGGAGTGTGTGTGTGTGTGTGTGTGTGTGTGTGTGTGTGTGTGTGTGTGTGTGTGTGTGTGTGTGTGTGTGTGTGTGTGTGTGTGTGTGTGTGTGTGTGTGTGTGTGTGTGTGTGTGTGTGTGTGTGTGTGTGTGTGTGTGTGTGTGTGTGTGTGTGTGTGTGTGACTGTGTGTGCGCGCGCATGCGTGTGTATGTACGTTCTGTTCTGTCCTTTGTGTCGACTTTCTCACCTGCTGATTTATTCTCTTGTCTGACCATGCGATTGAGCTGATTTACAAGTGTGTGTGCGCGTGTGTGTGTGTGTGTGTGCGCGTGTGTGCGCGCATGTGTGTGTGTGTATAACCACAGCTATGTATTGTTAGACACACCGACTGATGAATGACTTCACTTCTGATTACATAATGTCACAAATCATCACAAATTATAACCCTTCTCATGCAAATAACTGCTGTGTTTGTGTATTTGGTGTGTGTGTGTGTGTGTGTGTGTGTGTGTGTGTGCAAACTGTGCATGCGTGCGTGCGTGAATGTGTGTGTATGTGTGTGTGTGTGTGTGTGTGTAGTTGTGTCCAAGAAAAAGCGTAACACACACCCTTATTTATTTATAATGAATGCATGCTGCGAGTCCCTATGTGAATAGTATCTCTTCCTCTTGTTCTCTCTCTCTCTGTGTGTGTGCGTGAGCACGTGTGTGCGTGTGCATGTGTGTGTGTTTGCACGCATGTGCGTGCGTGAGTGCGCGCGCTCGGTATATCCCTGTGTCGCTGGCAAGCTCATTTCTCTCAGAAATCAAAGTTAAATGGGTCATCTATCATCAGAATATGTGTCTGGGCCACTTGTCTGTGCCACGCTTTGTGTGTGTGTGTATGCGCGCCTCCCTCAGTGAGCATATATATATGTGGTGGAAGGCCTGTGTGTGTGTGTGTGTGTGTGCGTGCGTGCGTGTGTGTGTGCGTACGTGCGTGTGTGTGTGTGCGTGTGTACAATACATGCATGCATGTTCATGCGCAACCGCATGCTCAAAGCACGTGTGTAGTATATATGTATGTATGCGTGCGTGGCGTGCGTGCACGTGGCGGCCACTTGTCTTGCGCTGGGATATGATTAATGGTTTACATTGCAGTGTTCAGCCATGCATGTTTCTGGGTTTATCGTTTTATGCTGTCTCCAATTAAAGCCCCATAACGTGAGTGATGGCTTTACACCAGTGTCCATCAATAGAGGCCATCGCGGCGCGCTCGCCTCGCAGCCCCTCCATGCATCCAGGATATGGAAGCCTCCTCACACTAACTAATATCCTCTTGACTCACAGCCACTGGGCTCCGTGTGCGTGTGTGTGTGTCTGTACGTGTGTCTGTGTGTGTGTGTGTGTGTGTGTGTGGTGTACGGCATGTAGAGCAGTGGTTCCCTATACCTGTGGGGTGCCGTGGGGCCCCGTTGGTGGGCCATGAGCATATACTGCAAGTATAGGTCCCCTCCCCCCCACCACCAAATATTTGCCAAAGAACATTCCATTTTAAAGCTATAATATGACAATATACGTCATGGTAATTTCTTTCTTTAAATTTAAAACCTTGCACCGAATATGGCTGATCTACAAGCTTGCTGCATGGCACTTACATTCTCAGCATTAGAGTTATGGATAAAATGGTAAAAAATAACAGTATGAATGTCAATTCATAAAATCACTGTCCTATAATGCAACAACTATAGACGTGCGTGTGTGCGTGCGTGTGTGTGCGTGCGTGCATGTGTGTGTGCGCGTGCGTGTGTGCTGTCTGCATGATGTGTGGGTATATATATGCAAATGGGGTGCACGCATGCTTTGGACGGGGGCTTGCAGTGTGTGTCAGGAGAGCAATAGGCAAACACACACATGCTGCATGTGCAATATAATTTCATGCAATATTATTTCTCATATGCCTCTAATGACATTAAGGCTGATATGTTGATTATACTGTCTGCAAACAGCAGCCCAGCTGATTTGGTTAGCATATTATACCTTATATCACATATCTCCCATTCATCCCCCCCCCCCGTGTGTGTGTGTGTGTGTGTGTGTGTGTGTGTGTGTGTGTGTGTGCGCGCGACTGTTTTCTTTTTTTTTATTGCCATCATTTTTCCAAATCACTGTTCCCTTTTCTCGCGTTTTCCATGGGCGAGGTTCCAGGCTATGTAAGCAGGTGATAGCCGGTAATATGACAATATGAAAGAAAAGCTGCACACAGAAAGCTCTGATGAAAGAAAGCCACGCGAGGTGGAGAGAGTATACGACCCAAAAGACACAGAGAGAGAGAGAGAGAGAGAAGGGGTGGGGAGAGAGAGAGAGGGGGGGGGGGGGGTTGAGAGGGATGGGGAGAGAGAGAGAGAGAGAGAGGGGGGGGGGGGGGGGGGTTTGGAGAGAGAGAGAGAGAGAAGAAAATGTGATGTATCCTTTTATCAGTGGTTGGTTCTCTAACATTTCCCAGTCAAGGACCCCCAGAACAGACTAATATGTATTTGACTGTGAACCCCCGTCTGCAATTACTTTGTGCCTGAATGCAGGAAGACCCCCATACAAGATTTATCTTGTAAAAAATATTCCACATATTTGGATTATAGACGAGTCCCACCCCCTTTCATGAAGACGACGGGCCCGGAAAAAGCATTTCCCAAGCATTTTTCCCATAGACGTTTCAGAAAGTTTTTTTTTTTTAAACATTTAAGCCTCGGACAAAGCCAACTTGGATCGTGACAACTCATGACAACAAACACAATTCTTTGGGCCGAACAAATAAAAAAAAGTCGTTTTTATTTTTTCTATTTATTTGTTCGGCCCCCAAAAATTGTGAAATTTCCCGCGAGGATTAATGAATCTATTTATCGCGCATTGCCAAAGTTTTATCACACGCAACCCTTATTTTGAAGAGCCAAATATCTGTAACCGGATGTTACAATGACAACATTCTGTGTGTGGTTGTTGTTCTCTCGGTCGGTGGTGAAAAAACCTGACCGCGAGTGAAAAACCTTGTTTTCACCAGAAACGACATTCATTGCGATTGCGCCGATTTTGGAGATGCAGGCCATTGAAAGCAGCATATGGATGCAAGTGGATGCGCGCGCATCTTCAAAATGGCCACGGCCACTGTCCCACTTTAACTGTTATGCTAACGAGAGGCAGCTATACCGATGCGATCCGATCAAAGCATGGATTAAAGAATATAAACCCTGGAAAACGTAGTCTACGGATACTACCGTTCTGGCGGGCTCCACGTTAAAAGGTCTTTAAATAAATACTTTCTGAAACGTCTATGGGAAAAATGCATGGGAAATGCTTTACCGGGCCCTTTCGTTGTCATGAAAGGGGGGTGGGACTGCAACGCTCTATAAGGCAGAATGAATGAAGCTCTGATGCACACTGTGTGGGAGTACAGTGGATCTGAAGGCACATCTGTCACCAGCATAGCATATTTGTCTTGTAGTATCTCAATAATATCTGACTGCTTTGTGTGTGTGTGTGTGTGTGTGTGTGTGTGTGTGTGTGTGTGTGTGTGTGTGTGTGTGTGTGTGTGTGTGTGTGTGTGTGTGTGTGTGTGTGTGTGTGTGTGTGTGTGTGTGTGTGTGTGTGTGTGTGTGTGTGTGTGTGTGTGTGTGTGTGTGTGTGTGTGGCTGCACAACAGTGACACTTGGTGATGAAAACCAACCAAACGCTATTTCCGTGCTCGGACACAGCCAGAGACACAAAGCTCTGTATAAGAGTGGTTGCACCACTCAAAAAGAAAAGGTACTGTATACAGAATGTATAATTTCGTCATCATTTTCCTGCCATATATCTGTCGGATATTGATTTAGGTTCATGCCCTGCTAGATAATCTCGATAGCACCATCATTTTGATGCAGACACGCACTTACGCACGCAAGCACACACACACACACACACACACACACACACACACACACACACACACACACACACGCACGCTTATGCAGATGTTTTAATCTACTATAGGAGCACACACGTGCGTCTTTGTACAATTTGCTTGATAAAAACTGCTTATGTGTGCGTGTCTCCAGATAGGATTTTGTTACTGTATATTTGTATCATAGTCAGTGAGCTGGTAATGATTCAGCCATGCATACTATACTGTAGTGTACAGAGGGACACAGTAAATTAAAGAAAGATAACGACCACAATAATTCAAAACCTACACTGTCGCTGTCTGGTGGAAACCTTGTATGTCCAAAGCCGTTCAGTTTATTTTTTATTGTTATCAAGTATTTAAAATAGTGACAATATAGCCGATGTACAATTTCACAACGAGTTGCATCGCAATTCCTTGTGACCTTCCTTGTAGCTCTGCTATTTTCACTATACTTGTTGAAGTAGGGCATTCATTTGTGAGGGGAAAAAAGTATGGAGTTATGAGGTGACAGTGCTTGTTGTTGTCAGACAGAAAACGGGTATATCCATAATGCAACTGCACGTTTTCTTTCTTTTATTAGGCCTACCGGTAATTATTTTTTACTCCCTTCCAGAATTGAATGCCTTACAAAACAGTAGGCCTACAAAAACAAAAGTGAAAGCGGTTTGTTTGGAGTTTTCTTTTCATTTGACATTTTTTCTTTCTTAATGAATATTGAACCCATGATATTAACAAGAACTTGTGACTAAATCACCACTTTGGATCCATTTGGAACACAGGCCATTGGTTGGTTTTATCCCTGAAAAGACTGTTGGACATACACGGTTTCCCCCCCGACAGAGAGACCAACGACATGCTTAATATATACGCAGCGTGTCACGCAGGCTATACGACACCGGGAGAAAAATGAACCTCGCTTATCTGGAAATTAAAAAAAGAGGAACTGATACGCAGTGGTAGCTGAAGGGTTTTTTTTGGGGGGGGAAGGGTAAAAGGGGCGGACCTATACTCACTAGGAGGGGGAGGGGGGAATGAATCAACAGCTATCATCTCTGTGGCAGTTTAGCTAACCGCTGACCTCAGCATTTCATTCAGCCTATCGGCTGTCTGCCGGCTTGGCTGCATTTGCATGCTGCTATACGCCGAACCCACCAAACCACAGCCGGACCCGTGTTTAGACTGAAGGTTCATTGTTTTACCTGGTATCCTATACTTGCGTTCTGCAAATTGTTATGCTGATATGTAGTACATTGTTTAGACTGCTGCTATAGGCTCTTGGTTTACCTGTGATGCTATAGTTTACTGAGGCACTACACTGTCTCTCTGCATCTATCTATAGTTTACTGAGGCACTACACTGTCTCTCTGCATCTATCTATAGTTTACTGAGACGCTACACTGTCTCTCTGCATCTATCTATAGTTTACTGAGGCGCTACACTGTCTCTCTGCATCTATCTATAGTTTACTGAGGCACTACACTGTCTCTCTGCATCTATCTATAGTTTACTGAGGCACTACACTGTCTCTCTGCATCTATCTATAGTTTACTGAGACACTACACTGTCTCTCTGCATCTATCTATAGTTTACTGAGGCGCTACACTGTCTCTCTGCATCTATCTATAGTTTACTGAGACGCTACACTGTCTCTCTGCATCTATCTATAGTTTACTGAGACGCTACACTGTCTCTCTGCATCTATCTATAGTTTACTGAGGCGCTACACTGTCTCTCTGCATCTATCTATAGTTTACTGAGGCACTACACTGTCTCTCTGCATCTATCTATAGTTTACTGAGACGCTACACTGTCTCTCTGCATCTATCTATAGTTTACTGAGACACTACACTGTCTCTCTGCATCTATCTATAGTTTACTGAGGCGCTACACTGTCTCTCTGCATCTATCTATAGTTTACTGAGGCACTACACTGTCTCTCTGCATCTATCTATAGTTTACTGAGGCGCTACACTGTCTCTCTGCATCTATCTATAGTTTACTGAGACGCTACACTGTCTCTCTGCATCTATCTATAGTTTACTGAGACACTACACTGTCTCTCTGCATCTATCTATAGTTTACTGAGGCGCTACACTGTCTCTCTGCATCTATCTATAGTTTACTGAGGCGCTACACTGTCTCTCTGCATCTATCTATAGTTTACTGAGGCACTACACTGTCTCTCTGCATCTATCTATAGTTTACTGAGGCGCTACACTGTCTCTCTGCATCTATCTATAGTTTACTGAGGCGCTACACTGTCTCTCTGCATCTATCTATAGTTTACTGAGGCGCTACACTGTCTCTCTGCATCTATCTATAGTTTACTGAGGCGCTACACTGTCTCTCTGCATCTATCTATAGTTTACTGAGGCGCTACACTGTCTCTCTGCATCTATCTATAGTTTACTGAGACGCTACACTGTCTCTCTGCATCTATCTATAGTTTACTGAGGCGCTACACTGTCTCTCTGCATCTATCTATAGTTTACTGAGGCGCTACACTGTCTCTCTGCATCTATCTATAGTTTACTGAGACGCTACACTGTCTCTCTGCATCTATCTATAGTTTACTGAGACGCTACACTGTCTCTCTGCATCTATCTATAGTTTACTGAGGCGCTACACTGTCTCTCTGCATCTATCTATAGTTTACTGAGGCGCTACACTGTCTCTCTGCATCTATCTATAGTTTACTGAGGCGCTACACTGTCTCTCTGCATCTATCTATAGTTTACTGAGACACTACACTGTCTCTCTGCATCTATCTATAGTTTACTGAGGCGCTACACTGTCTCTCTGCATCTATCTATAGTTTACTGAGGCGCTACACTGTCTCTCTGCATCTATCTATAGTTTACTGAGACGCTACACTGTCTCTCTGCATCTATCTATAGTTTACTGAGACACTACACTGTCTCTCTGCATCTATCTATAGTTTACTGAGGCGCTACACTGTCTCTCTGCATCTATCTATAGTTTACTGAGGCGCTACACTGTCTCTCTGCATCTATCTATAGTTTACTGAGGCGCTACACTGTCTCTCTGCATCTATCTATAGTTTACTGAGACACTACACTGTCTCTCTGCATCTATCTATAGTTTACTGAGACACTACACTGTCTCTCTGCATCTATCTATAGTTTACTGAGGCGCTACACTGTCTCTCTGCATCTATCTATAGTTTACTGAGGCACTACACTGTCTCTCTGCATCTCTCTATAGTTTACTGAGACGCTACACTGTCTCTCTGCATCTATCTATAGTTTACTGAGACACTACACTGTCTCTCTGCATCTATCTATAGTTTACTGAGGCACTACACTGTCTCTCTGCATCTATCTATAGTTTACTGAGGCGCTACACTGTCTCTCTGCATCTATCTATAGTTTACTGAGGCGCTACACTGTCTCTCTGCATCTATCTATAGTTTACTGAGACACTACACTGTCTCTCTGCATCTATCTATAGTTTACTGAGACACTACACTGTCTCTCTGCATCTATCTATAGTTTACTGAGACACTACACTGTCTCTCTGCATCTATCTATAGTTTACTGAGGCGCTACACTGTCTCTCTGCATCTATCTATAGTTTACTGAGACGCTACACTGTCTCTCTGCATCTATCTATAGTTTACTGAGACACTACACTGTCTCTCTGCATCTATCTATAGTTTACTGAGGCGCTACACTGTCTCTCTGCATCTATCTATAGTTTACTGAGGCGCTACACTGTCTCTCTGCATCTATCTATAGTTTACTGAGGCGCTACACTGTCTCTCTGCATCTATCTATAGTTTACTGAGGCGCTACACTGTCTCTCTGCATCTCTTGCAAGTCACTCTGGATAAGAGTGAAAACCAAACTATACATTGCAAATTGTAACTATGAATCAGGCTTTAACCCATTCTGAACGGGAACCCATTTTGGTGTTTAGCATCATGTTATGCTTTAGCTATTGAAAGATAGCAGATCTACAAGCTCGTAGCGCGCCACCGAGTGGCGCGCTACGAGCTTGTAGGTCTGCTATTTTTGAAAAATCGAAGAACGACTGACATTTTTAGAATCTGATCTCAGGTCAGAATGGGTTCATCAGACCAGCGTGTGTCCAGTGGAAACCTTGTATGAATCTGATCTCAGGTCAGAATGGGTTAAGGTCAAATCTGAACAAGGCTAACAGTCCGTGCTGAATTATGCCGCGTGGCTCTTTTCCCACCTTGACCTTCGACCACCAAATTGAACAATTTGTCACATAATGGAGTGACAGAGCTAATATATGAAGTTCCATGTCCTTGTGTGTTGATTTGATGAACATACAGTACATACAGTAGTGGAAATTGCATTGCGCTGTGACCACGTTGTGAGCTTGTTGGTGTTATTTTCACCATTTTACTTTTTTATAATAATTAAACGACTTTTGGACTTTCCACCCGACAGTCTCAATATACACAGACTGACAGCATTGCAATCGTTTTTCACTTTATGCCTCAACTAATTAACATTAACATGAACAAAAAATCCTAAAAAGAATATATATTATTTATATTTTTATATATATATATATATATTTTTTTATTTTTTTTTAATAATTATTATTTATTTAAAAAATATATTTTTGAGGCCTGGCACTGCATGTAAGTCATTTCCAGTAATATAACTATACTATCCTATAGAGATCACATTTGGTTTCAAAGCACTTATTGTGCAACTTTCAATCAATTACACAGATCAGTAGTCTACTTGCCAGAATGTGAACCCGGACATTTTGAGTACCCTAAGGTTTTATGTGAGACATGTTGAGTATGGGTCCCCCAGCATTTAGAAACTGCCGGATGCTAACTTGCATATGTTGGGCAATTTTCATAATTAGCATAATTAGCTGGGGTACCTTTAACAACCAATATATGGCAACATTTATAACATTTCATTATGTTTAAGTAGCATGAGACGGGTCAAACTAGGGATTTTTCATGATTCTGAATCCATTGCAAGCATATCGTTTTGCACGGAAAACACTCCTTGGGCTAAATTCGGCCATAGCCACTTGCCCAAATGTGCAGACCTCAATGGATTGAGAATCATGAAAAAACCCTAGTTCGACCCGTCACATGCTACTTAAAGCATAATGAAATTTTGCCTTATATTGGTTGTTATTGGTACCCCAGCTTATTATGCAGCCAATTATGAAAATTTCCCAACAAGTTAGCATCCGGCAGTTTCTACATGCTGGGGACCCATACTCAACATTTCTAACATAAAACCTTGGTGTACTCAACATGTCTGGGTTCACAATGGGGCTCTATGGGCTCTCAGTAGACTACAGCCAACGCCACTAGAGCTTATTGAGCGGTGCTTTGGATTGAAGGCCATGCCAGGCCCATTGAGACACAAGAGAGTGCACCAAAACACACAAAAGCACACGCCACTTGATCTGCATAACATTAGGCTTTATTGGATCCACTGCCAGGTTCATAGAGACATCAGAGCCAAATGGAGTGCACACATACACAGCAGCACCTGTAGGATTTGTGTGCGTGTGTGTGTGTGTGTGTGTGTGTGTGTGTGTGCGTGCGGCGTGGAATGCACGAGAGAAGCAGCTGTGAGATCTCTGCACCTGTTTAATTGAATTAGCCTTTTTAATTGAATTCACAACGGCTGCCAAAAGAACGGCGTGGCATTAACGAG
>NC_137882.1:5427238-5439994 GCF_963924005.1 Protomyctophum bolini | reverse complement strand
TGATGTAATGAAGCAGGGCATTAAAAATGGAAAACCATAAAAAGGCGATATCGAGTAGATAACCGTGTACGTCCAAAACCGTTACTTTTCAGGAAATGGAAAAGATAACCTGTGTTCTAATGGATCCAAAGTAGATTATTTAGTCACAATACTTTTCATTGGTTCAGTATTCATAAAACATGCAGTCACACTTAACCACTTTTACTCACAAAATGTTTCCAACATACCGAAAATATAGGCGATCTACAAAATGTGACGCGTTGTGAGTGAGCATGTCGATTGGCTATTTTCACTGCTTTTCTGTGACACCTGTAGCTTTTGTGTACGATGCTTTATTTTAATTCATTCCATTGATTCAAGTTCAAATGTGAAATTACAAGTTGTCTGCCCGGCAGCCCGCTAGCGGCCCGACGCCACGGCCTGATGTGCGTGTGGACATTTTAGGCACAGAGTGTCAGCGGCGGGCAGAATGCTGCATGAATGATGGCGCACTGTATGGGGAGTTTGATGAGCTCAGAATATGAAGGCTAATATCAGCGTGCATATTGCAGTAGAAAGGTTATGTGGGGGCCAACGCTCCCACAGGTAAAGACACCACCGTCCTCCCAGCCACTTTCTAATCTCTCTTTTATTAGAAGTTAATATCTCGCCTGCACTCCATCTTTTTAATCCAATTATATTAGCCACCCTCGTTCTCTGCCCTCCATAACTCTCTCACCATCTCTCTCTCTCTCTCTCTGTCTCTCTCTCTCTCTTTCCTTTTGTCCTCAAACGTTCCATTTCTATTTTTAATCCTCGATGAAGGATAGACTCGGGCCAATCAAGGATTTGTACAAGCCGCTCTCCGTCTCTCGCCTCAGAGACGGAGAAGAGAGAAAGAAAGAGAGAAAAGAAAAGAAAAGAGGAGGGCAGGAGATACGGGGAGGATACCCCCCAAGGGGGCGAAACTTTGATTGCCAAAGTAATGAGACTTGATCAGATGGAGGTCTCCCTCTCAATAGGGGCTCTGCTAATATGGAGGTCTGTGGCTTATAAGCACTCATTGGAAATAAAATCACAAAATCTTATAGTTCTTTCTTCATTTGGACTCCCAGCCAGGGCTCTGGAACCCCCCCCCCCCCCCCCCCCCCTCGCCCCACCGTTCCCCCCCCGCCCCACCGGAGAATTTAGACTTCAGACGGCCGGGGCCCCAGTGTGAAGTTATAATCATCTCTGATGGCAGCGGACTTAGAGGCGAAAGGGAAAAGCACAGAGAAATGGCTATATTAATTATGTAACGATATTATAGAGAGCTATGCGAGTCCAGAGAAGTAAAGACCTTGGCATGTTGGATGGATTTCAGAGGACACTGTCGTCTCTAACCCAGTTGTCGTCAAACATTTTCATGTCAAGGACCTCCAAAATTACACTGTACTAGTGTGTATAATGTGTTTGGCCGTACGGTGGACCCCTGTCTGAAAAGAGTTTGTGCTAGCCAGGGACCCTTCCTTTTAAGAGAAGATTTGTGTTAATAGTTCCCAAATTATTATTTGTATAATGGACTCTCTGGTCCATATTTATATGGACTCCCTTCATGGATTTATATGGACCCCATTTGTACAATCTCAGAGTTTATGTACAATAAAAGTTTTTGAACCACTGGCTTACACACTATACAATTAACTCAGACTGTGCTTTTGTCTCACACCATGCTATGGCCGTCACGCCCATAAAACTGTTAATTTCTCTGTTAAAGCGTCGACGACAATATCAGTGGAACGTTCATTTACAATGATTAATTTAATTTGGGCTCACTGTCCCAGAGCTTACGTTTATGAGCGTCCGTAATTGTGACTGTCCATTAGCCCTACTTCACATGAAGTAGTGTTGGGAGAGTACTTTTACTTATAGTATAAAAGTAGCAATACCACAATATAGAAATACTGTACAAGTATCCCCCTCGAGTAATTATAATTATATACTGTAATTATAAGCCTTACTAAGCCATGTGGCCCATATAGGGCAGGAGCCTATCTCCTGTTACTGCAGCATGAGGCAGCTTGATTTACAAGTACATCCTCCAGCCATTTTATTTTTACTGAAAATTTTATCCCACGATTTTGCAACCCATTTGTCAATGATCTAATCCTGGGCGCTACACTTCCTCTGCCAACCTGGGGGGGGGGGCAGCGGACTGACCTCATGCCTCCTTGCTATGCATGAGGAGTCCAAGCGGCTTCTTTTCACCTGATGGGGGAGTTTCCCCGGGCCGGAGGTAGAGTGTGGAAGGAACACGTAATTCCGACCAGTTCCTTTCCCCTCCCATCAGGCCCCCCGGCTGACCAGGTTCACTGGTGAGGGTACCACCTACCCTAGGGGACACGGGGAGAACATGTGAGGGTACCACCTACCCTAGGGGACACGGGGAGAACATGCAAACTGACCAGGTTCACTGGTGAGGGTACCACCTACCCTAGGGGACACGGGGAGAACATGCAAACTGACCATGTTTACTGGTGAGGGTACCACCTACCCTAGGGGACACGGGGAGAACATGCAAACTGACCAGGTTTACTGGTGAGGGTACCACCTACCCTAGGGGACACGGGGAGAACATGCAAACTGACCAGGTTTACTGGTGAGGGTACCACCTACCCTAGGGGACACGGGGAGAACATGCAAACTGACCATGTTTACTGGTGAGGGTACCACCTACCCTAGGGGACACGGGGAGAACATGCAAACTGACCATGTTTACTGGTGAGGGTACCACCTACCCTAGGGGACACGGGGAGAACATGCAAACTGACCAGGTTTTCTGGTGAGGGTACCACCTACCCTAGGGGACACGGGGAGAACATGCAAACTGACCAGGTTTACTGGTGAGGGTACCACCTACCCTAGGGGACACGGGGAGAACATGCAAACTGACCAGGTTTACTGGTGAGGGTACCACCTACCCTAGGGGACACGGGGAGAACATGCAAACTGACCATGTTTACTGGTGAGGGTACCACCTACCCTAGGGGACATGGGGAGAACATGCAAACTGACCATGTTTACTGGTGAGGGTACCACCTACCCTAGGGGACACGGGGAGAACATGAAAACTGACCAGGTTCACTGGTGAGGGTACCACCTACCCTAGGGGACACGGGGAGAACATGCAAACTGACCAGGTTTACTGGTGAGGGTACCACCTACCCTAGGGGACACGGGGAGAACATGAAAACTGACCAGGTTCACTGGTGAGGGTACCACCTACCCTAGGGGACACGGGGAGAACATGCAAACTGACCATGTTTACTGGTGAGGGTACCACCTACCCTAGGGGACACGGGGAGAACATGCAAACTGACCATGTTTACTGGTGAGGGTACCACCTACCCTAGGGGACACGGGGAGAACATGCAAACTTGGGTATGGCCATGATGATGTGCAAGTACACCCCCTGGACATGACACTAGTATGTCACATGATGTACAAGTACACGCCCCATTCGCTCTAACCTAGTGGCCACGTTTGTAAGTTGGAACATCTCCCTCCGCTGTATAGCTCCGAGATGAAATTGTGAAATTGAGGTGAAATTGTGTGCGTGCGTGCTCTGTCTCCCTGACCTCACTATATTATGTGAATCACACTGTCTATGTGCGTGTAATCATTGTGTATATTCCTGCACTATACCTGCATCGAGTGATCTTGGTACACAGAAGTTGATCTATTGAAGATTCTGACCTTCAAAGTACATAATTTTTGTTTTGATTGTATTACTGTATTGTTGTATTGTTCTTTCTGCTTTGGCAATGTAAACGTATGTTTTCTCATGCCAATAAAGCCCTTTGAATTGAATTGAATTGTGTGTGTGGGGGGGGGGCTGTCTACATGGCCTCCTCACTAATCTAACACAGGGCTCATTTAACACAGTGCTAATGAAGAGGGGACACACACACACACACACACACACACACATGGGGTGAGGAGTTCACTACTTCACTCACTGTCTGCTTCCTTTGAAATGATTGCTGTATCATGTTGTTGTTCCCCAACAATTACACAACAGCTGATTACACAGTGTCCAGCCTGTGTGTGTGTGTGTGTGTGTGTGTGTGTGAGTGTTTCTATTTTCCATATTCCACTGCATGCGTTCTTGATGGTACTAATGCCTCTGTTAACCTTTAAGTCGCTGCACACGTTTTTGCCAAATATGTACTTAACCTAAAACAAAATGTGCATGTACGTGCGCATGTGTGTTACTGTAGGTGAACGCGCGTGAAGAGCGTGCACGGCGCGCGGAACAGGAAGTGCAGTCTCTGAACGGAAGGCTGGCTGAGAAGGAGGAGAGCATCCGACAGCTGTTCAACCACAATACACTGCTGAGAGACGAGGTACACGCACGCACGCACGCACGCACACACACACACACACACACACACACACACACACACACACACACACACTCGACCATGCAGGCTTTTCTCCTCGGACATCAGAGAAAAGGCTTAGAATGAGCTCACCCACTCACTCACTCACTCACTCACTCACTCACTCAAGGCCTCTTCATAGTCCAGTTTTCGGTGAAGAGGTGAAATTACAACATCATGTCACCCTGTGGTGGTCACCGCTCACATAGCCTCGGAAACCCAGACGTTTTTATTTCCAGGGAGATTAAAAAAGGTCCACTTCAATTCGGCATACAATAGCGCAAACGTCGCTCACTCTCTGCTGATTTCTGATCGTCTGCACCTTTGTTAAATTGACGCACACACGTACACACACACACTCCTCTCTCTCTCTCTCTCTGTTGCTCTAATTAATTAGTCACTCACTCACTCACTCACTCACTCACTCACGCACGCACGCATGCACGCACGCACGCACGCACACGTGTACGCACACAGCACACGTGTGTGCGTAGTCTGCGTACACAGCACACACACACACAGACAAAAAGTTACCCAAACAAAAACATTAATAAATATACTGTATATTCACACGAGAACACCCCCACTAAACTAAAGCAATGACACAAAAACACACCCCCACACCCACACACACACACACACACACACGCACAAACACGAGGGATAGCTCCTCGTCTTAAATAAGGAACAAAGTCATGCAACCTTCTCTAAATCAAATCCAGAGGTACAAGGGGGAATTCTCCTCATATTTTACTTCCCCGCACACTTAATCATGTCTCCTTGGTTCCTTCCTCCCCTCCTCCACCCTCCTCTCATTTCTCTCTCCATATTTAATAACTCATCGCCACCATCTTAGCTCTCACACACACACGCACGCGCGGTCGCGCGCGCGCACACACACACACACACACACACACACACACACACACACACACACACCATCTTAGCTCCGCCGAGGGTTTCCACTCCTTCGTACAATAAAGAAGTGTGTTCCTTTGAAGATCACTTAGCCATGGGGGAGGAGGGCGGCGGGCTAATTCAATTTATTTTATTTTTCAAATTTTCTTTTACAGTCTCTTTTTAATGTTCCCAACCTTTTCTGGTTCAATCAGGGCCCACTTGAAAACATCAAAATGAGAACTATCATTTTTAATCATGTTTTAATATAAAACATATAAAACATATAATAATAATAATAATTCATTATTATTATTATTATTACCATGACCTTTTACCATGACCTTTTTCTTTTTTTTTCACAGTTTCTTATTATGATGATACTACTGTGATTATACTAAAATCATAGTGCCAACTTGCAGTATCCTCACAGCCCCGGCTCACAGGTTGGATTGCTTAATTTTAGCTCTTTATTTTGTACTTTTTCCCTTATCCATCTGTCCTCACCCAGGGCCAGTGTTAATGAATGGAGAACATTAAAGAGTCTTAGCCATGATGAATGGAATGGCCTTAACCCCCCCCCCTCTCTCTCTCTCTCTTCTTCTCAGAGTCCTCCAGGTAATACAGTATGGGCAATATGGCTGCGATGTGTTCTCGGGCTCAAATTAACCAATTTGTTGTGTCCTTGACCACGCCATGCCATTCAGATCTGCTCTATAGTGTTTCACATGAACATGAGCTTTTGGTATGGCGTGATGGTTGAACAGAAAGGACCTTTGAGTCATCTAATGGACTAATGCTGCTGCACCGGAACATCTTCAGCACCGATAACCCGTCAAGCTCGGCTCACCAGTTACATTATGCCTTGTAATTAGGGATGCACCGAAAGGGAAATTCTTGGCCGAAACCGAATATAAGAAACAGTTGGCCGAAAACCGAATACCGAATATCCGAATATATTTAATATTATATATATTTTTGCCTACCATTGCTGTCATTAAAGCTACCTGATTTATGGTTATGGCAAAACTTAACTTCAATAATAATCACTGTTATGGGTCCATAAAACATTTATTCAGCTCATTTGAATGCATTAATTGCATACACTATTCAGTGATATAATTTCTGCCTATTCAGGCCGAAACCGAATAGGCCGAAAATGCTTTTTTAGCCATTTTCTGCCAAATATTTTCTGCGGCCGAATATTCGGTGCATCACTACTTGTAATGAACATGGTTACAACACTAGAGGTGCTATTGTAACATAGCTAAGAACACAATTTCTCAAACTCGCATACTGTTAAATATACACACCGGAATTCTGTCCCACCCCCCAAAAAAACGTATCAATAATTTAATTAAATATTGATATAAATATGTTCATGCAGTGCTTTCCATGCGATTGCCCTCCGGAGCCTGGGTTCCTACACACAAGTATGGTCTGGATAAGTATGGAAATAAGAAAGAAAATAATATAGAACAATAGTTATGTTTCCAGAGTATTGACTTAACTTTATCAAATCCACCCCCCCCCCAACCCCACATCTAATTAATTCAGATAAAATACAGCAATATCTCTGAACTGCATACACGTAGCATCACATATAACATTGTGACAAATGCTTGTCTGAACATGTATAATTTACACAGTGATGTAATTATTAGAAAAGGTCAACTATTTACTGCATGTGGAAACTATCATTTTATTGCTGCATTCATCGTCGTGTCCATGCGGACACGGTGAATAAACAAGGCGTCACAGGTGGCGCGAATAATTCATATTTTTTTATTGACTAATTTCCGGTTCCTATTTAGAAAAGAGATTCACGGGAAGATAATTTTCGGTTCTTATTCAGAAAATATATTCATGGAGTGAACAATATATTATTTTCTCCATCTATTGAGGGTATGTAGGACCATTTCAGTTAGTTTATTTTATTTATAATGTTATTTCTTAAAAAGCGCTCACAAGTACATGTTATGTTTTGCTTTATGAACAATCAATGAAGAAAAGTCAGTGGACGTAAGTTATTTTCTCTATAGATGACATTTACAGTCAATTACAGTATGTTGGGGTTGTATATAGGGATTGAAGATATACAGTTTAAACTCAAGAACATTGCCTGGATTTGGTGTACCAATTTCAACATGCCGTCCCTATTTCGAGCTCAGCATGACATTGTATGCACACACACACACACACACACACACACACACACACACACACACACACACACACACACACACACAAAATGTAGTCAATCTGCAAGCTCACGATGTGTCACATTGTGACATTGTGATTGATTTCTATGAGCTACATTACAGCACATGGCTACAATCATCTTGAAATTATTTGGCAGCATATTTGCATAACCTAATCAGAAACGGTTGGATTTTGAAAACATTTAGTTAGGCTACATACTGTAAACATCTAGCCATTTGTACTCGGATGTCAAATATGGTGTGACAAATCTACAGAGAATTTGAGTCTGGAAAAGTAGGGATTTTTAAAATAGAACATGCGTAGGAGGAACCCTGTGTAGAGCCTTTAGATCCTGTTCTGTTGAAGCAGTACCTTCAGTATCTGAAGGTCCGGAGGGCACTGCATGGGCTGAGGATCCTGGGATCTCACAGCATGACAATGTGTGTCTATGTGTATGTACTGTATGGCACTGTTCAGGGGAGGGTAGCCTCTTCCTAAGCACCCGAGGGGACCAAAATCTACTGTTTTATCGTCACAAAATGTAGTCCTGCCCTGGGACTTTTTCTCTTCTATTGTCCTGTGCCTGCGGGGACCTGCAAGGGTCCCAGTGTGAATTGTAAACCCTTGTTTAAGGAAGGCCAGTCTAAATGTCTCAGTCTACAGTTTTATGATGTGTAGCCTGGGTGCTTTTATTGGCCCTGATGACCAGTGAGTCTGTGGTTCCCTAGACTTGACACAAAGGATGCTCCCATTCACTGCCATGGAGATGGAGGGCCGGACAGTGTGTCCACACTCACTCTGTCAGCCTTGATTTATATTTTGTTTGTAGGCAGTGTCTTGCACTTGAGAATAGCCAATCTACAAGGTAAGCCTGTAGATCGGCTATTCTCGGTGTGTGACACAACTTAATCTGGCTTTCCTGAACTTCTTTTATACACTGTCTGTCATTCTCTCCATTTCTCTCTGTCTCTCATCTTACTGTATTTCTCTGTGTGTCTCTCTCTCTCTCTCTCTCTCTCTCTCTCTCTCTCTCCCCCCCCTCTCTCTCTCTCTCTCTCTCTCTCTCCCCCCTCTCCATGGTCTCAGCTCCAGAACAGCAAGTGTATGCACCAGGACATAGCGCAGACCTTGGATCAGGTCAGATCCACTCTGGACCAGGAGATCCAGCTCAGACAGCAGGTCCAGGATCAGCTCAGTCTCGCCAACAAGGCGGCGGAGCGACTTCAACAGGAAGTGGCACACGTGCGCCGCGCCGCTGAAAAGAAGGTAGGAGCCAACAACACGTGATGATGTCATACACAACGTCAACACATGTTCACATCAGTGATGATGTCATACACAACGTCAACACATGTTCAAATCACTGATGTCATACACAACGTCAACACATGATGCACATACTGTACACAACGTCAACGCATATTCAAATCACTGATCTCAAGTGACCTGCGGAAACCCTGCAGATCCTGTAATCAAGTCAAAGTACAGATATTCTTGGTCAAATATTAGTCAACTATAAAGTGAAAGTTTGCTTCGTCAAATTTGTACTATTATCAATGCATTGCTGTCTTGAAATTCAGACATTTTCTAAAGACGGTGTAAGCATTTTCACTAGATTTGACATTGGGCTCAACTGATTCACAATCAATTTTGCCCTTCCCAGAAATACCTGTGGAGTGTTCTGTTTTTCACAATCAATGAGGAAGTCACAATCATCGTTTCTCATTGAGAAACGATGATTGCGACTTGCCCCATTGATTCACACACATCAGACGATGTCTGCTGTCATAGTCAGATTAGACGTTAACATAATAGGAATCACGACACAAACAAAATGTATAATTGGCTGTTATTAAAAAAATGTATTAATAATGATAGCGAAACCTGAAAAGGTGGAATTAAACTCGCGCACCGAGGACATCATTTCTCTTAGACACAGATGAAATGTAATATTCACTTTGATATAATGCATTGTCTTTTTCTTTTTTTTTTACAATGGCACTGATAAGAGAGGTCGGCCGGGTCACGGATGCTTTCAAATATTCAGTTTTCAATTAAATGTTCACATTGGTAGAATGCATTGTCTGTCTCTACAGTGGTCCTGATAACAATGCATGAGAGTCTGTTATTTTGATTAGGATTATGAAGAATACGTTTTAAGAAAGAAAGACATTTCTTTCCCTTAAGTAAATTACAAATATACATTATATATATGTATAAGTTTTAAAGACATTACCAAAACTACCGTTATATTAATTCACGTCTCTAAAGATGAGTTTAACCTTCTTTTATCCATGTTATCTGTTGATAACAATCTTTACTCAAAAGGGCCAGTGAGCAGTAATTTGTCAAATGAAGAATCAAGAAGGTTTTATTTGTCACTACACAGTACAAGTACAAGCAGTGGAAATGTTGTTGAATCTAACATAATAATGTTATCATGTGTTTGTCACAGTGTAGTACTGCGTTTTAATATTTACACGGGCCAGGCATGAGGCATCATATCACCATAATGTGTAAAACCGAGATGATTTCCTAGCCTATATCCACACCAAGCAGTGTAACGATAAATATAGCTTTATCGTTCAACGTTGTCTTTGTTATAGTTGTGGCGTGAACTTTACTCACAATTGCAATGTGTTTCTCTGATGCATGCATGCACGCACGGTCGCACGCACGCACACACACACACACACACACACACACACACACACACACAGTATCATGTAGCTACTTATGGGTGCAAGTGCAAGCATATGTGCGCCTGTGTGTACTGCACCGGAGTGTGTGCGAGCGCGCTGGTGTCTATGTGCGTCTTTGATGTGTGGATTTGTTAAGTCAACAGTTGAGACCATTATTCTCTCTCTGTCCAACGGATCTGGTTTCTGGACAACATCTGGCCTGTTTTATCCACCCAAACTCCTGTCCCTCTGATCTGTCCACACGTGCACACACACACATACGCACACACACATACGCACGCACACACACACACACACACACACACACACACACACACACACACACACACACACACACACACACACACACACAATTCTATACTCTATACTTGTGAGGACATAAACATGTTAAGACAGCATTGAAATAAAGAATTAGCTGGAAATTTGACCTTTAAAAATAGCAAGCCTATAGATTTTCTAGTAGGGGCGTGACACTGGTGGCACACAAGTTGACACAACTATAAATCAGGTATAACTCTAAACCTCAACCCCTGAGCCTAATGTCTAATCGCAACCCTAACCTGAATCTTTTGATAATCGTTGTAACTGTTAAAAAAATAATTTCTAACCATAAAACCAGCCTTTCTCTTGTGAGGGCCGTTAAAATTGTCCAAAACCATGTATTTTTTGGGGACATTTGGCCTCACAAGTATAGTAATGCAAGCACAGTAGCACGCATGCACGCACACACACACGCACGCGCACACACACACACACACACACACACACACACGCAATTTTCACTGTTCATGTCCTGATGGAATGAGGTGTGTGTGACTAAGTGCATAATTACAACCGTGTTACGAAAGTGTGCGTGCGCGTAGGTGTGAATGCACTGCAGTGAAAGAGAACAGTGCATTAAGTATTTTCATCTGCAGGTCTAAATGTCCTAACATTAGCACAGCTGAACAAATAACAAGTGAACGGACTGTCCTTCATCTGAAATCCACCCTGCTCTCTCTCTCTCTTTCTCTCTCTCTCTCTATCTCTCTCTCTCTATCTCTCTCTCTCTGTCTCTCTCTCTCTTTCTCTCTTCTCTCTCTCTTTCTCTCTCTCTATCTCTCTCTCTCTCTCTCTCTCTCTCTCTCTCTCTCTCTCTCTCTCTCTCTCTCTCTCTCTCTCTCTCTCTCTCTCTCTCTCTCTCTCTCTCTCTCTCTCTCTCTCTCTCTCTCTCTCTCTCTCTCTCTCTCTCTCAGAAATTCATATTTTACTGCCAGGTCATGGTTTCAGAAGAAAGATAACACGGCTGTGCATGTACTCACTGTACTGCATGCCTCTGTGAGGTCATTGTGTGTGTGTCTGTGTGTGTGTGCGTGCGTGTGTGTGTGCGTGCGTGCGTGCGTGCGTGTGTGTGTGCGCGCGCCCGTGCACATGTCAGTATGAGTGGTTTGCAAGATGTTTGAATTGTGTGATCTGTTGGATTGATGCTGGCGACTCTTATGACCAATGCAGACAGGCGTCATTTTCTCACGCTTTTCTATAGGCTGTTCTTGAAATGTCATTTTAGATGTTTAAATGCATGATGATATTAAACAGATGCTAGGTCCATTGTTTACTTTGTATCCTACGTACATAGTTTCAATGTACAGATTATTATTTTGATGTGTGTAATTGTTTAGACTGATGCTAGGGGTTCCTGGCTTATACCTGCATGTGATCCTCATGGTGTCTCTGCATTTGATTGACAGTATGTGTTCACCTTGCTTACTGTATGTCGCTCTGTATAAGTGCATCTGCTAAATGCATCTGATAAATGCCAAAATTATATAATCACGGAAGAAAATAATTTCAAAGACACGGCAGCATTTTCCTTTTTTTTTCCCTCTCTTTATCTCTTGTGCACACACACACACACACACACACACACACACACACACACAGCCATATGTTTCTGCAGTTAAACATGCGGTTTGAGTGTAGTCCAGACTCCCCCACTGTGGGACCTGATGGTAGTGAATCCATTACCATGACAGGGGCCTTTGTCTCCTAGAGGGGCTGGCTTCATCTTCCAACACCACGCAAACACGCACCTCTCTGGGGAGGCCGTTGAAACGGCCCACTCATAAACCAGTATCATACAGGAAGAAGGTACCGTATGGATGAAGTGGCATGGCATTGGTGAAAGAGAGACACACACACACACACACACACACACACACACACACTCATTCCCCCTGTATCTGTCATTGCTCATTTGTTTTCTTTCCTTGCTGTCTCTCTTTTATTCTCCAACTCTAAATGTTCAAATATTATTTCTCTCCCTCCTGCACCCCCCCCCCCCCACCCTTCTTCCCTTGCTTTATCATGTCATTGCCTGTCAGTAGGGATTCTATGTGCTACTAAATTGTGTGCGTGTGTGTGTGTGCGTGTGTGTGTGCATGTGTGTTTGTTTTGCGCTCACATTGAGACTGAGATGCACTTAAGAGCTCATTGATTTAAAAATACCTTCGATATTAAGGTACCCTCCTGCAGGCTTGTTCAGGAGCTTATGACACACACACACACACACACACATA
>NC_137882.1:5417238-5422238 GCF_963924005.1 Protomyctophum bolini | reverse complement strand
ACAAGTTGACAAAGGGTATTATTAGGTTCCCAAGTTGCATCGTTCTCAAGTAGGTCGATGGCCGATGAAACTCAGAACATATACTTTCAAAAGTTTTCGGTAACACCTTACTTAAAATGTGGGTATATAATGCATTATAATCACTTTTATAATGCATTCATTGCATTGTGATCAGCACTTATAATACTTCATAAACCAAGCTATACGTTTTTATTAACGCATGTTATGAATCCTTATAAGTGCACTATAAATGTGATAATGCATTATAGACCCAACCTTTAAGTAAAGTGTTACCAAGTTTACTAAAGTCACTGATGTGCCGCTCACCTTCCAAGTTTGGATCATGTGGGCAATGATCCCAAAATGTTCCCCGTCTCCCCTCCAGGGGGCGTCCCAGCTCAAGTCTATAACGCGTCTGAACTCTAAGATAAATGTTCCCCATCTCCCCTCCAGGGGGCGTCCCAGCTCAAGTGTATAAAGCGACTGAACTCTAAGATAAATGTTCCCCGTCTCCCCTCCAGGGGGCGTCCCAGCTCAAGTGTATAACACGACTGAACTCTAAGATAAATGTTCCCCGTCTCCCCTCCAGGGGGCGTCCCAGCTCAAGTCTATAACGCGTCTGAACTCTAAGATAAATGTTCCCCATCTCCCCTCCAGGGGGCGTCCCAGCTCAAGTGTATAAAGCGACTGAACTCTAAGATAAATGTTCCCCGTCTCCCCTCCAGGGGGCGTCCCAGCTCAAGTGTATAACACGACTGAACTCTAAGATAAATGTTCCCCGTCTCCCCTCCAGGGGGCGTCCCAGCTCAAGTCTATAACACGACTGAACTCTAAGATAAATGTTCCCCGTCTCCCCTCCAGGGGGCGTCCCAGCTCAAGTCTATAACGCGACTGAACTCTAAGATAAATGTTCCCCGTCTCCCCTCCAGGGGGCGTCCCAGCTCAAGTCTATAACACGACTGAACTCTAAGATAAATGTTCCCCGTCTCCCCTCCAGGGGGCGTCCCAGCTCAAGTCTATAAAGCGACTGAACTCTAAGATAAATGTTCCCCGTCTCCCCTCCAGGGGGCGTCCCAGCTCAAGTCTATAAAGCGACTGAACTCTAAGATAAATGTTCCCCGTCTCCCCTCCAGGTGGCGTCCCAGCTCAAGTCTATAAAGCGACTGAACTCTGACATGGAAGCCGCTAAAGATGGTCATAAGGTCGACGCCCAACGCTGGAGCCAGAGGACCTTCCTGCTTCACAGCCAATTGGAGCAGGCCAACTCGGAGCTCAGCCAATCACAGGCTAGGCTCAAGGAGCGGGAATCACAAGTGCATGAGCTCAAGGAGAGAGAGAGTCATGCCCTGATTGGTCAACAAGAGGCAGCAGAGAGGGTGAGGCGTGTTCGTGTGTGTGTGTGTGTGTGTGTGTGTGTGTGTGTGTGTGTGTGTGTGCGCGTGCCGTGTGTGCATGCTTGTGTACGTTTGTGCGTGTGCATGCGTGTGTGTGTGTGTGTGTGTGTGTGTGTGTGTTAGATTCCATTTGAATCGCTGCAACTCATTAAAAATAATCAGTTGTCTTAATCTAATACATATAATCTAATACGAAATGTGAGCGGTCACGGTCACGCGCAGAAATCTGTCTGCCTCTTTCCAATATTTACTTTGGTTCTGTGAGTACATCTCAAGTACTGTAAGTACAAGTGCGTTTATGCCAACACTTTTGTCATTTTATTCAAGTAAGAGTTGAATGAGTATTTTTGGAGGGTTTCGACTAGATTTTTTTAAATCATTTTTATTAATTAAGAAATCAGGGCAGTAAATACAGTATATAGCAGATATGCAGCACTGGACACTGAAACACTTTGTTCTCTTAGACATCCATGGTTAATTGTTGTCAAACAAATACAACTACAAGTTAGTACTACACAACTATTACAAATTTAGATTTTAGATTTTTATATTGAGCTATTGCTACTTTTACCAGTGGTGGAAAGTAAGTATTTGTATTTTACTTGAGTATTTCCAACTCCCAATACTTTTACTTCTACTTTCACTACATTTTGGATCCAAATGTTTTAATCCACTACATTTATTTGAAAACTTTAGTTACTGCTTTTACTTTTTGAATTCCGGACGTTTACTTGTAAAGTATTTCTATATTGCACTCTTGATGCTTTTACGTAAGTGAAACATTTGAGCCCTTTTTCCACCACTGACTTTTACTCAGTAAAGTACTTGGTCCACCACTGACTAAACCGGCAGTCAACTTTCATACTCAGTAAAGAACATTCAGAGTACATTGTCCACCACTGACTTCTACTTAGTAAAAACATTCAGAGTACATTGTCCACCACTGACTTCTACTTAGTAAAAACATTCAGAGTACTTCGTCCACCACTGACTTCTACTCAGTAAAAACATTCAGAGTACTTCGTCAACCACTGACTAAACCGGCAGTCAACTTTCCTACTCAGTAAAAACATTCAGAGTACTTGGTCCACCACTGACTTCTACTCAGTAAAAACATTCAGAGTACTTCATCCACCACTGACTTCTACTCAGTAAAAACATTCAGAGTACTTCGTCAACCACTGACTAAACCGGCAGTCAACTTTCCTACTCAGTAAAAACATTCAGAGTACTTGGTCCACCACTGACTTCTACTCAGTAAAAACATTCAGAGTACTTCATCCACCACTGACTTCTACTCAGTAAAAACATTCAGAGTACTTCGTCAACCACTGACTAAACCGGCAGTCAACTTTCCTACTCAGTAAAAACATTCAGAGTACTTGGTCCACCACTGACTTCTACTCAGTAAAAACATTCAGAGTACTTGGTCCACCACTGACTTCTACTCAGTAAAAACATTCAGAGTACTTCATCCACCACTGACTTCTACTCAGTAAAAACATTCAGAGTACTTCGTCAACCACTGACTAAACCGGCAGTCAACTTTCCTACTCAGTAAAAACATTCAGAGTACTTGGTCCACCACTGACTTCTACTTAGTAAAAACATTCAGAGTATACTTCGTCCACCACTGACTTCTACTTAGTAAAAACATTCAGAGTACTTCGTCCACCACTGACTTCTACTTAGTAAAAACATTCAGAGTACTTGGTCCACCACTGACTTCTACTCAGTAAAAACATTCAGAGTACTTGGTCCACCACTGACTTCTACTTAGTAAAAACATTCAGAGTACTTGGTCCACCACTGACTTCTACTTAGTAAAAACATTCAGAGTACTTCGTCCACCACTGACTTCTACTTAGTAAAAACATTCAGAGTACTTGGTCCACCACTGACTTCTACTCAGTAAAAACATTCAGAGTACTTGGTCCACCACTGACTTCTACTTAGTAAAAACATTCAGAGTACTTGGTCCACCACTGACTAAACCGGCAGTCAACTTTCATATTCAGTAAAAACATTCAGAGTACATTGTCCACCACTGACTTCTACTTAGTAAAAACATTCAGAGTACTTGGTCCACCACTGACTTCTACTCAGTAAAAACATTCAGAGTACTTCGTCCACCACTGACTTCTACTCAGTAAAAACATTCAGAGTACTTGGTCCACCACTGGCTAAACCCGCAGTCACCTTTCATACTCAGTAAAAACATTCAGAGTACTTCGTCCACCACTGACTTCTACTTAGTAAAAACATTCAGAGTACTTCGTCCACCACTGACTTCTACTCAGTAAAAACATTCAGAGTAGTTGGTCCACCACTGACTTCTACTCAGTAAAAACATCAGAGTACTTGGTCCACCACTGACTTCTACTCAGTAAAAACATTCAGAGTACTTGGTCCACCACTGACTAAACCCGCAGTCACCTTTCATACTCAGTAAAAACATTCAGAGTACTTGGTCCACCACTGACTTCTACTCAGTAAAAACATTCAGAGTACTTGGTCCACCACTGGCTAAACCCGCAGTCACCTTTCATACGGTCCCTTCAGCATGATGGCAGTTAGCAGACGTGACAACGTGACCCCAACGTTTGTCATGCTTTCACATCCAATTGGACCAAAACATGAAAGAGCCAAAGACAGAGTGACAGATTTATGGGCAGGAAAAACAGAGAAGAATGTGGAGAAGAATGAAGCCATTAGCTTAATGCCTTAATTTCTCTGCAAGCGTCGGTCATCATGTGACGCCGGCGCAAATAGCTCACTGGAAGCAGTGCTCAGGTCTTTTACTTAATGCCACAATATAGAAACACTCTGCTTACAAGTAAAGGGCCTTTATTACAAATTACAGTATAACAAAGGTTTTCAGATAATTATAGCCTTGTGAAAAGTACAATATTTCCCCTCTGAGATGTACTGTAGTATACAAAAAGTACCTCAAAGTCCTGTAAAAGTACAGTTTATACTCTCCACCCAAGAGGCAGGCTAAATGGGGTTGGTCAGGTCGGTGGGGTCAAGGCGAGGTGTTTTGCCATCATATTATTTAATGAGAAATGTTTGGCTTCCCTGAAGCAACAAGCTCCTGATTATATATGGTCACAAGAACACGGCGGTTGTGTCCATTAAACCTCTTTATGAGGTGCTTTCATCTCGCCGCCGACACCAAACACGGTGGCAGTGTAGCCGTGCATTAGCACGCTCATAGGAAGTATTGAGTTCATAGCAGTCGGTGTATAGTGTGTGTGTGTGCGTGCGTGCGCGTGTGTGTGTGTGTGTGTGTGTGTGCGTGCATGTGTTTATAAAAGAGATATGAATCGAATGGGTTTCAGATCTTGAGCCAACTCTCCGGAGGAGACGTGTCTGAAGCAATGGGGTCTCCGACTCTCCATACATAAAAATCACACCCGTGTGAAGTGAGGGACGCTCTTGTCATCGTACAAATGTACGTCGTATTTGGCGGTGGGGACAAGATTTACGTCATAGAGTTTTATGATGACATCTCCTGTTACTTTTACAATGGTTCTCAAAGCAGGGAGGCCCTGAGGTTTCCAGGGGGTCCCCAGCTAATTGATTGATAGTTACAGTAGGACTTAG
>NC_137882.1:5388558-5417038 GCF_963924005.1 Protomyctophum bolini | reverse complement strand
TGATTGATAGTTAGGACTTAGTTCGCAACCACAATGGACCCTTGTCCACTTTGTTCCATTTGTACTCTCTCAGAGTTCTGGGGGTCTGTGGTCTAATGCGGACCAAAGAGAGGGTCCTTTTTGTCTCTCAGAGTTATGGGGCTCTGTGGTCTAATGCATACCAAAGTGGGGGTCCTTTTTGTCTCTCAGAGTTATGGGGCTCTGTGGTCTAATGCATACCAAAGTGGGGGTCCTTTTTGCTTTGTCACTGACTGTGACTATTCTCATGTCAGTCCCTGAGCGGTGTTTGTGCCAAGTGAAGATTGTCAGATTGTCGTCATCTGACACAAGTCATAGTGTCCTCATTTAAAGCTTCACACAATGTGACAGAACACTAATTCAACTACCTTGTTTTTTTCTATTTCATTGCATGACAGTATGTAATGAACATTTGATTTAATTAGATTTAATTTGATCTGATTACCTTATGTCTCGTGTGTGTGTGTGTGTGTGTGTGTGTGTGTGTGTGGGGGGGGGGGGGGGGGGGGGGATTGGAATCCGGATTGGAATCCGGATTGGAATCCGGTTTCAGCTTCACCCAGCTGATGGCTGCTCAGAGGATTATGATGAGCTATGAGGGGGGCAGTTAGGGGTTAAGTGTCATTTGGTCGGGGGGGCAGAAGGCTGTTTTGAGACCAAAGGGTCACTGCAGGGTCGTACCATTTAGGGAAGATCAGATGGAGAAAGTGTGGCACTTCAACGGAACAGGATCTGAATGTCCTGCCCGTGGGATGAGGAGAGTGTGGAAATATGACCTGGGCGAAGACCTCGACGGGCGGATGCTCCTTATTGCTACAGTGAAGTCAGTACTGCTAAATGTAATGCATGGGGCGGCTTCTCCTTATTGCTACAGTGAAGTCAGTACTGCTAAATGTAATGCATGGGGCGGCTGCTCCTTATTGCTACAGTGAAGTCAGTAGTACTGCTAAATGTAATGCATGGGGCCTGGCTGCTCCTTATTGCTACAGTGAAGTCAGTACTGCTAAATGTAATGCATGGGGCCTGGCTGCTCCTTATTGCTACAGTGAAGTCAGTACTGCTAAATGTAATGCATGGGGCCTGGCTGCTCCTTATTGCTACAGTGAAGTCAGTGCTGCTAAATGTAATGCATGGGGCCTGGCTGCTCCTTATTGCTACAGTGAAGTCAGTACTGCTAAATGTAATGCATGGGGCCTGGCTGCTCCTTATTGCTACAGTGAAGTCAGTGCTGCTAAATGTAATGCATGGGGCCTGGCTGCTCCTTATTGCTACAGTGAAGTCAGTACTGCTAAATGTAATGCATGGGGCCTGGCTGCTCCTTATTGCTACAGTGAAGTCAGTACTGCTAAATGTAATGCATGGGGCCTGGCTGCTCCTTATTGCTACAGTGAAGTCAGTACTGCTAAATGTAATGCATGGGGCCTGGCTGCTCCTTATCGCTACAGTGAAGTCAGTACTGCTAAATGTAATGCATGGGGCGGCTGCTCCTTATCGCTACAGTGAAGTCAGTACTGCTAAATGTAATGCATGGGGCGGCTGCTCCTTATCGCTACAGTGAAGTCAGTACTGCTAATTGTAATGCATGGGGCCTGGCTGCTCCTTATTGCTACAGTGAAGTCAGTACTGCTAAATGTAATGCATGGGGCCTGGCTGCTCCTTATTGCTACAGTGAAGTCAGTACTGCTAAATGTAATGCATGGGGCGGCTGCTCCTTATTGCTACAGTGAAGTCAGTACTGCTAAATGTAATGCATGGGGCCTGGCTGCTCCTTATTGCTACAGTGAAGTCAGTACTGCTAAATGTAATGCATGGGGCCTGGCTGCTCCTTATTGCTACAGTGAAGTCAGTACTGCTAAATGTAATGCATGGGCCCGGCTGCTCCTTATTGCTACAGTGAAGTCAGTACTGCTAAATGTAATGCATGCATGGGGCCGAGACCTGGACACAACAGGAAAGGGCCATCATGGATGATGGCATCTACACAAGAATTATACGAAAGCCACCAGGTCTCAAATGGGTGGACCACATCAGAAATGTGGACCTCTACGGGGGACTGTACCACGGGGCCACAGACCCAGGTCAGAGAGAGAAGGATAAAGGCCCATTCATAGTCACAGTTTTCGGTGAAGAGGTGACCACCGTACATGGAGTCACACAACACATCTCTCCTCGTCGTCAGTTGGTTCAGTAAACCTAGAACACAGTTTCAGTTGTACATTTTATTAAGCCTAATTTGTATTTCTATTTCAGTGTTATTGGGTTTTTTTGAGTCGTGCAACCACTCCAAGGAACAGCAATGTCCGTGTTAACCTATGTGACTATGTATGTATGTGACTACAGTATTTGACTTTAATAAGTACCAGTAGGGGCGCTGTTGTGCCAGAAACAGAGAGAGAGAGAGAGAGAGAGAGAGATAGTGCTGCACTGTTGCCTGCTAATGAGAGAGAGAGAGAGAGAGAGAGGAGGAGGAGGGGGGGGGGGGGGGAGCGAGGGGAGTTGCACCACTCGGTTCACACGGGTGTGATTTGTTTTTTAGTTAGTTATTGTGTTAGTTTTAGCTGACTATAATAACCCTACAGTTACAGTATATGTGAGTGGTAGGCTATGCAGCAGCACTGTGCTAACGCTGCGTCACGTGGGCTGCATATCCAGCATATTACGGCTCTACAGTAACCTCTGTCATTAGGCGACGGAGGAGCCAGGAAGTGAAAGCAAAGTTAATCCCGGCGTAACACCGCAGAGCCTCCGACAGTAGCTCACCTTTGCAGAGGAGGAGAGAGGGGGTTCAGAGCGTATAAGCCCAGTCTAACGCTCTGCTGGGGTTTATCCCCGTTAATCCCGTCCTAATCTGGATCAGAACGCCAGGGTTTACACCTTAATGACAGCCGACTAGTTGGAGGTTTCAACAGTTCCAGCGCTCCTCCGGTTTTAACCAGGGATTAGCCGGGTCCGTCCAAGACTAATGCCGGATGGATGGATGGAGGCGTAGCTGACTAGGGAGATGTGTGAGTATAAATGTAAAGACACTGGGGCTGAGAGATGAAGCGAGGGGAGGGGAGGATTGAACAGTGCCATGTGAAGCAATCAAACGGATGTGAGCGTGCATGTTTTACCCACAGAATGCACCCTTCTTCAGTTAACACTCCTTCGTCAACGATATTCTATGAGACACATACGAGGACAATAATTGCAGCCACTTCTTTGCACCACCTGTGATGTGACAATAAAGCTGATTCTTTCAGGAAAGTAAAGAGGCCCGAAAGCAGGACGATAAAAAATATTTAATAACCAAATGGCACAGATAAACGCAGCCAGGCAAGTTTACTACTTTAGATGGCTAACTGCCTGCCTAGCCTGAGATCAATACCATTTTCGGTTCTGATCCAGTCGGGAGCAGAGATAACTGTCATGTTGTAGTCACTGGTTGTAGTCCGGGCCATCGGAACCAATGGCTGGAACCGGGGTTCCGGCATCACCCAAAATAATCAATCAAGAGCATCATCATTTTAGGGCCTACGCAATAAAACCCTTGATGCGGCGTAGTTTATCTTATAGGAATAGTTTGTTCGGTATTTACATCTTCTATTCCAACTCGTAGCGACTGCCGAGACTAAACTAGTAGTCATACTCAGTTATATTCAGCATTAAAATGGAGAATGGAGGAACCAAAACCCTTTTTCAGTAGCTGAGTATACCAGGAACGAATGCAAGGTTACTAACTGCCAAACACATACTTTCCAAAAAAAACAACTAAAGACAGTCCAAGGTCCGAGGAGCGGACCGTGACAGAATCTGATTCTACGGGTATTTTGGGGCTCAAATGTCTTGGATATATTACGTTTATGAAATGGATCAGCGATGGCTTTTCTGTACTAGCGCAAAACTGTGTTCAACTATCAGTGCCGCCGGGAACTGCGGCATGAAAAATAATATCAGTTCTTCAAGCTTCCGAGCCACAAAACCTATGCTTCCCAACAGAACACACTCACCTGATCTATTCCACTTCCCCTATACCAACATAGTATCCATGCAGGCATGCAATATCGGATTCGATTTGAAGTATATTATACTTGGCTTGTGGGTGGACAGTGGGTGCATGGGTGCCACAAACATACAGCACCCTCTCTGATCAGTGCTACTAGATTTTCAGGCCCTGATGCAGAAACATTTATTTTCATATATTTTATGTACAAGCAGCTATTTTGAATACAGTACACGCACAAGGCTGCCCTAGTGGGTCATACTCTTTTGGGAAATAGCAGATCTACAAGCTCACAACATGTGTCGCGCTGTGACACGTTGTGAAAACTAAAATAGGGTTTGTTGATGTACTGTATGCTTTGTTATTATACATTGAAATCAAGCCAATTGTAACTACTGTAGTTTTAAAATAATTACAGTGGAGTAAAAGTAAAATATTTACCTCTGACAGTGGAGTGGAGTAGAAGTATAAAGTATGAGATATATATATAAATATACAAGTAACGTAAAAGTAGCGTAGCATTTTTTTTACTACAGTTGAGTTTTAGTACAGCTTGAGTAAATGTACTGTCCACCACTGCCAGGTAGAGCGTCAGAATGAGTAAATGTACTGTCAACCACTGCCAGGTAGAGCGTCAGAATGAGTAAATGTACTGTCCACTGCCAGGTAGAGCATCAGAATGAGTAAATGTAGTGTCCACCACTGCCAGGTAGAGCGTCAGAATGAGTAAATGTACTGTCAACCACTGCCAGGTAGAGCGTCAGAATGAGTAAATGTACTGTCCACTGCCAGGTAGAGCGTCAGAATGAGTAAATGTGCTGTCCACCACTGCCAGGTAGAGTAAATGTACTGTCCACCACTGCCAGGTAGAGTAAATGTACTGTCCACCACTGCCAGGTAGAGCGTCAGAATGAGTAAATGTACTGTCCACCACTGCCAGGTAGAGTAAATGTACTGTCCACCACTGCCAGGTAGAGCGTCAGAATGCCGCACAGCGAGCGCAGTATCAGGCGGACACGGCGGCCATCTTTAAGCAGAAGTATAGCGTTGCCATGGAGAAGGTGCAGCAGGTTCAAGGTCAGCTGGTCAGCCTGGAGGAGGAGCTACGCTATTCACAGCAACAGGTACTCCACATCTTTACACATACACAGTTTACAACTTACTTACATAGCGCTGGGAAAGGTAAGCAAATGATTTACTTAAGTAAAAGTATCAATACTGCAATGTAGACATACTCTGTTACTAGTAAATGGCCGGAATTCAACATTTACTTGAGTAAAATGTACAAAAGTATTGGTTTAAAAATGTACTTAAGACAGTACAAAAACTACTCCTTATGCAGAATATCCCATTTCAAGTTTTCAAATATAATAATAATAATATATAATAATAATAATATAACAATCTTTTGAAAGTAGCAGATCTACAAGCTATTTTCATGTATTTTTAAGTGGTTTTCTAATAATAATCAAAATGTACGAGCTTGTAGATCAGCTATTTTCAAGTATTTTTAAGTGGGTTTTGAAATAATAATCAAAGTTTACAATGTAACTCGTTTATTTTAAAATAGAAGTAAAAATATTTGGATCCCAGATGTAGTGCAGTGGAAGTTAAAATATTGGAAATTGGAAATACTCCAGTATAGTAGGCCTACAAATACCTCAAAAGTGTACAGTACTTAAATAAATATACTTTCCACCACTGAGTTTACATATAGAGCACCGAAGTCCTGACGTAACTGGCTCATCCCTTCGATTCCCCTGGTTCGCGGAAGTAATTTCTCTATGGAGAATAACATGGGGTGATCTTAATATCGTCTACTATAAGCGTTGTGGTCCAAAAATATACAAGCTGTCTCGGCGTTATTGTCAGGGAGGTGTCTCTGTATCGTTTGCAACAGTCAGTCACTCATATATGATACAGTCTGCTTCTAGCGAAAATCTAACTAATTCAGCAGCAGTAACATTAGCGTTTTCTCTCAGTCAGTTGATTCTTCATATCCATATGAGTGAAGCGGCCGGGGTGACATGTTTATTTTTCCAACACAGTTGTTATATGAGGCGATCTAAAATCGCCTCAATGGGGATTTCAATGCGACTAAACAAATACATGAACCTGGGGACTGACGCCCTCTACTGAAAGTGACGTCAGACTTCGGTGCTCTATAGAAGACATAGTCAATGACGTCGCAACAACCCTGCTATAAAGACTTTAATGTGTTCTTTATTTTCTTCAACCCACCATGCCGCGTCGACTGACAGCTGAAAGAGTCCCAGGAAGCAACGCGCTCGGCACTGGCGGAGCTAGCCGAGGAGGAGGGGCGGTACCTGGAGAAGGTCGGCCAATGGGAGACCTCCGAGGAGGCCCTGGAACAGCTGACGGACGAGCTGCAGGCCAATCAGAATCTCCTGACGGAGAGTCGGGAGAGAGTGGGCCAGTGTGAGCGCGCCATGGCCACGCTGCTGGGGCAAGTGGACACGCTCAAACAACAGGTCTCATACACACATTATTATTATCGTTATTATACGCATATTGACTTAGTTTGTATCTTATGTAATTGTGGTATGAGAAAATGACGCTGGCACATTCACAGAAACTTGTCTGAAAATTGAAAAAGCCACTTTTCACTCGGGAAATGGCCGCCTAGACCATAACCCACCCACATCAAGAGTTGAATTATGTTTTACTATCGCATGTTTACTATCGCATCCATGCGGTTGCTCGCATGGATCCGAGCGAGTGCGTGGGTGTATAGTGCCACTCCCTGTGTCAAAAGCCCTTGATTCCTTTACCTCAGAACTGTCACAGATAACATTATAGTTCATTCACTGTGTGTCATTTTACTGTAGTAAAAATCATTTTGAAACGTCTTAACGAATCCATTCGTTGTGGGATGCCGTTGAAGGTCATGACCGCAGGCTTTAGGAAGTTTCAATGAATGTGCCTCAGAGCTATGAACGTCTAAGTGTGCCCAGATCTGCAGCATACTGTCAGTACTGTACAAGTACAGTACTGTGTGTGTGTGTGTGTGTGTGTGTGTGTGTGTGTGTGTGTGTGTGTGTGTGTGTGTGTGTGTGTGTGTGCGTGTGCATACATGCATGTGTTTGTATTTGGGTGTGAGATAAAATGCCTGTAGGAATGTGTTCACATAATTCATGCATGAAAGTAAGTAAGTGTGTGTGTGTGTGTGTGTGTGTGTGTGTGTGTGTGTGTGTGTGTGTGTGTGTGTGTGTGCACAATGGAGAGGAACTATACAACAAGCCTGCCTCTGTGTCAATGCATGCTGGTATACACACACACACACACACACACACACACGCACTTATGTGCGTCACATAATCTTTTCTCCTCTTCTTCTTTTCTGTTTTATATTTACAACGTCTGGAAACAAATGAATCATCTTTATTACGGGTAGAAATTTAATTTGGATGAACTTAACTGCTGCCGCCAAGGTCAGCCGGGCGGAATGTCATTTTAATCCAATCAACTTTAATCTGTTGGTTATAAAGGAGTTAGGCCGTTGAAGAATGGCCGTATCTCAGGCCCTTTATTACATTGGCTAATGACTTTGATTGTGAGGCGCCTATCAAGAGGTTAGGAGTTCTCTCTGCAGCGAGCCTCGTCCTCCTGCTAATTCTCTACCTCCCTGCAGCCCACCCTGCATCACTAAAGGCACCGTCCATCCAGTGGAGCCAGAAAACAAGCGCTCAGGTCTACCAAAACTAGCCCAAAAGAAGCATACAGGGTTAACGATTAATAATATTATAGCATCAAAATCAGTTTTACCATTTTGACCTGAGATCAGATTCTAAAAATGTCTTCTACATCCTGACAAAGCTATGTTTTCTATGTCAGTCGTTCTTCGATTTTTCAAAAATAGCAGACCTACAAGCTCGTAGCGAGATCTGCTATTTTTCAATAGCTAAAGCATAACATAATGCTAACACCAAAAGGGGTTCCCGCCCCAAAATGGGTTAAACCTATACATCAGCTATATATACAACTGATCTACAAACTCTTGGACAAAATAAAATTGATTGGGAGTCTTTGACATGAAAGTGGTTGATAAAAACTGGTTCAAGTGACATTAGCAAGCAAGCCCAACTAAGCAACTGCCATTATTTACAAGCAAAACTTTACAGAAATACAAGCCCAAAATCGCTTATAATGGCAACACTGCATCCATCCCCTCTGGCAACCCCCAAACTGTTGCAGCCAAGGTTATATCATTGTTAAAGGCAGGGTAACAGATAACTGTTTATGTTATAATTTGGTGTTCCCATAAAGTATATATGTTTTATAAATGTTGGAAAAAGGTGTTTGAAGAGTATAGAGGAAGCCCACCCCCTGTTCCTTACACAGAAACACAGTGGACAATAAGGTCTAACAGACAAGTACCATCACTAAACCAAGCATAAAATATTGACCTTTCATAATTAAGTTTTATTCAACCATGCACGGTACATGGACATACAGTTTTCACGTACAATGCGTGCCGCGGACTAGCTCACAACAGGTTGTAGATTGGCTATTTTCACAATTTTTTTACAGAATAGGGTTTAAAATAGACACTGTTTGCCATAGTATTGTATACAGTGTATAACCTTCCCTAAAGCCCAGGACAAAACTCCACATCCCAGACACTTTTTGATTTTATTTATTAACCCATTTTGCATGGGCGGGAACCCCTTTTGGTGTTTTAAACATTGTGTTATAATTTAGCTATTGAAAAATAGCAGATCTACAAGCTTGTAGGTCTGCTATTTTAGAAAAATCGTGAGACTGGAGGATTTAGAAGATTTTTTATATTTTTTTAGGTCAGGCCTCATGGGTTAAAGCACGCAAAAAAAGGGTAAAGTGCCAGGAGGAGGCAAGAAGCCCTGAGGCTTATATACAAGTCCTCTACCTATGTAAGACACAATAAAGACATTGGAACAAGATATACATCATTTCCAAAAAGACATGATTGCAGTATATTAAAAATATATATATAACATCTACAACATGATTCAAAATACTTGGTAGTCTGACTCTAAGACATGATTAGAGACGAGAAGAGAATACAAACTATATGATAATTAATTTATTTGGTCAATCAGAACAACTTTCTTTCCTCCCGGCTCCCCAAATGTGGAACAGACTTCCCAATGCACTTGGAACTGCAGAGTAGACTCACTCCCAAGTTTCCGCCGTAATCTGAAGACTTTAATACCTCCTCAGAATCCACTCAGCACTGACCTAGATATGACAACCGTTCTGTTCAGACACACCTTGGTTATTTTGTTCTCATGTTTTTGTTACTTGTTACTTTTTGTTACTTTTTTTCCTTGGTCCCAATGTTAAACATTGAAATTAGATAGCATGTTATTTAGATCGATGCCAGGTTAATTGTTTACTGTGATATAGTTTATTGAGGCACTCTGTGAATTTGATTAGTGTTGCTTATTGTACAGTAAGTCGCTCTTAAGAGCTAAATGCCCCGAATTGGAAATTGTGTATATAATAACCGGAAAATAAATAAATTGGCTAAATGCCAAAAATGGGACGCTTCACTAACATTCAATCATCAACGTTAGCTGTGTTGTGTACAGTAGGAGGGCTTTGTCTCTCCATTGTAACGCAACAATTGATGGAAAATCAGTAAACAGACAATTTTCTACGATAATGCATTTAGCAAACGGGCACATTAAAGTTGTCACATGCAGTAAAACCAAATGAGTCATCATTTGTTTAACCCATTCTGAACGGGAACCCATTCTGGTGTTAGCATCATGTTATGCTTTAGCTATTGAAAAATAGCAGATCTACAAGCTCATAGCGCGCCACCGAGTGGCGCGCTACGAGCTTGTAGGTCTGCTATTTTTGAAAAATTCGAAGAACGACTGACATTTTTAGAATCTGATCTCAGGTCAGAATGGGTTCATCAGACCAGTGTGTGTCCAGTGGAAACCTCGTATGAATCTGATCTCAGGTCAGAATGGGTTAAACACTGTGAAGTACAAATAATGCACTCCTTGTTATTTTGAGCCGGGCCGGCTATTGAATTGTTACGCTTCACCGTTGATTAAATTAAGGACTTAGATGTGTTGATGGCCGTTGTAAAGAATATTATAAACATGCCCTGTTGAATTACACAATTCATATGTCCTGTTGAACCGAGTGGTTTTAAAAGGGCTTTGGACTTTTGAAGGACCTGTCTAACCCCGGCCGAAATAAATCTTCTTCCTCTTTCATCTTTCGCGCGTGTGTGTGTGTGTGTGTGTGTGTGTGTGTGTGTGTGTGTGTGTGTGTGTGTGTGTGTGTGTGTGTGTGTGTGTGTGTGTGTGTGTGTGTGTGTGTGTGTGTGTGTGTGTGTGTGTGTGTGTGTGTGTGTGTGTGTGTGTGTGTGTGTGTGTGTGTGTGTGTGTGTGTGTGTGTGCGTGTGTGCGCGTGTGCGTGCGTGTGCGCGCTTCCATCCTTAGAAGCAGCTGTTTCAGAGTGACCTCTTGCTGTACCAACAGTGTCATTCTCACTCTGATGAGGAGTATCTCAGTCTACTGAGACACAGAAAGCAACTGCAGAAGGTATAGAGTTGCAGTAAACCAAACATACTTTATTCACCTCAACAGTAGGGTTAATTAATCTTCTACATCCCGACTGTTTTCGGAAAAAGCTATGTTTCTATGTCAGTCGTTCTTCGATTTTTTTCAAAAATAGCAGACCAACAAGCTCGTAGCGCGCCACCGAAGATCTGCTATTTTTCAATAGCTAAAGCATAATAATGCTAACACCAAAATGGGTTAATTAATAGGTAATTAGTAGGGCGGTTAATCCAAAGTAGTTAGATGTGTGTACAAATATCTTGCCTGTGTGTTTCAGCGCTGCACAGAGCAAGCAGAGTGCGTGGCGGAGTGTGAGAGAACGGTTCTTCAGCTGAAGACAGACCTCGAGCGACAGTAAGGTTTCCTTTTCTCTGTCTCAACCTTTAACATAATTTCTCATCTAAAATATTATACAGCATTCAAACAGTAGTCTTTAAATTCCCTCAGTTAATAGGTTTTGGGGTTTGCAATCGGTTTTTATCAAACCGAAATCCAAATTGTTTAAACTTTATGGGTAAATGATGAATGGACCGAGCAGGGAAAACAATGTATCTGTGTGAAATACGTACAGCCCTTATGACACTTATAAACAATACTTTTTTCCTTTTTTTATATCAAACTATAACATCAGAGGTACACAATGAGGCGTTTCTTGCTGATATTCTTGGATAGATAAACTACAATTTATTTACATTTTTGAAGTTTTTCTGAAAACTAATTCTGAGAAGTATATGGCTTCCAAGTTTTGACATTGATACATTGTGTCAGCTCCAAATATATCTATCTAAAATGAATGTATGCATTAAAATCAATTATTCATATACTTGTCCAGTGTCGCCTTTCCACTTTTTACTCTTTTTCCCCCGCTACACATTTTCTTTGCTGAAAATGAGCTGAGTAATCTCTAGCCATTCCCCCTGTCCCGGAAACCACTGTCTATTTGTCTACCTGGCGCTAAAGGTTGTTTATGCTGGAGGCAGGCTATTGTGGTCTGAATGGCTGAGCGCCAGACTAAGGGAAGGAAGACGTCATTGTGTCCATACAGAAGTCAGTCTATAAAGTAGAGCCTGACCGGCGTATCGGTCTAGCCCATACTGTATATTGGCCATTATTTGACATTTTTGGACGACATCGGAAAGGCCTAGCTGTGATTATGCAGCTCATGTGTCACAATCATTATAGGTGGACGTTTTAAAAATGCTTCATGAATATATATTATTAATGCTCTTTTTTTCTTCTGAAGGTCTCAGGAGAAGGAGGGTCTGGAGCGGAGTCTGGCCGCCTCCCACCATGCGCACCTGACCAATACCAGCCGGCTGGAGCAGGAAGTGACGCGACTCAAACAAGAAGCCACACGCTTAGAAACGCAGCTGGGCGACGCCCACAAGACCAGCAGCCAGAGAGAGCGGGTACGGTCCCCACACACACACACACGCACACACACACACACACACACACACACACGCAAGCACGCACACACACGCAAGCACGCACTCACACAATCTCTAGGCGCACCTGTATTCATAGAGAAAATCTCTGATCTACAAGCTCGCATTTTTTATTTTTTTCTCTTTCTTTTAGAATTCTTTTTCAAATAAAAATAAATAAATTGATGCCGATTGATACAGAATTGGCCTCTACTGGAAACACACAGGTATTGATACCTTTGGTACACTTTTTGTGGTAGTTGTAAACAATATGTCGATAATAATGTGTGGTTGTCGCTGTATTTGTCTCACAGTTCACCAGTTTTGGGAAAACTAAAACTAACTAAAATCATGTCCATAGTTTTTGTCTTAGAATGAAAATGTCAAAAAATAATCCATTTGAAATAGGGCTGTGCTTTTGTCATTTGTCTTGTAGTGGAGTGAAAGTCATATGTATGACGTATAACTTCTCTCACATACGCACATACAGTGCAATACCTGTACACGGCTGTCCCACGCCCGCCTGGCAGAAAAAGATTGGCTCACCATTAATTACAGCGCCAAAACGGTGCCAAGGCTGGCGCAATTGACTCCAATTAAGAGCTCAATGGGACTCTAAATATTCAAATTAGTCAAAGAGATGACGGTACCCTGGCAGAGTGCCAACGTAGCTGGCAGTCAAACGCACATCACTGGTGGGCGCGCGCGCGTGTGTGTGTGTGTGCACTCGTTTGTCTCTTAGCATATTAATTGATGTGCCCCCTGGCACCAACGGACACATGTTACTTATGTCATAAGCACCAAGATCATCCGCATGCTCGCACACATACGCCCACACAGACGGACACACACACGCACACACACACACACACACACACACATACACAGGCACATACGCACATGTTTGTATTACTATACTTGTGAGGACATCAATATTTTAAGACAGATTTTTTTCTTCATTAAGACTAGCGATAACGCTGGAAATGGCTAATCTACAAGCACACAAGGCGTTGCTTGCTTGTAGATCAGCTATTTTCATAACTCCAGTCCTAAAGGTGATTGCACACTGGACGCGTTTTTCTGATTTTTAGCAACGTTTTTCCGTCGGTTTTCCGAAAAACACATACAAATTTGCTAAACCTAACCTAATTTTTTTTTTTTTTTTCTCTTGTGACGACCAGGAATATGGTCTTCGCCATGTCTACTTCTCAAATTCTACTAGACTTTCAGGGACATTTGATTGATTGATAATTGTATTTACACAATTGTAAAGAAAATACTGTACTATTGACAAAAAGCACACAATAGTCAAAAGGAAAACTGGCAAGCTTATTTCCGTTGTGGTTCTTTGATTGTGACAGGAGAAACACAGGGTGGGTATCTGGGGAAAACTACAATAAGATTAAAACAATGAACTGTTGCACATGTCAAATACAATGATACATTCCAGTTACATTTGTAAGATTAATTTTTCTGATACAATAATGTAATCAACAAAAATGGAATAACATTGTATGTATCGGATCAACTTGGGATTTGGCCCTCACAAGTATAGTACAGTAATACAATACACACACACACACACACGCACACGCACACGCACACGCACACACACACACACACAATCTCTCTCTGTCTCTCCCTGTCACGTCGGGTCCATGTCATTGTGCCACTCTTCCCGGAGGAATTACTCCTAATGAGTGCGTGTCATGTAAGGACACATGTACAATAACGCACATGTACATCAAGGGCATGCATTATGTATTATTATGCATAATTAGTCCCGGAACGTTATGCATATATGCATAATTACACTAGTGGTTAGTACTCGACATGAATACTGGATCATGTGCGCAGTGTTGCACTCGTATAATATGAGTATATCTAATGACAGCATTAGACTGTGGTGGACTGTAACAAAGTGCATTTACTTGAGTATCTGTACTACTACTAATTAGTACAGATACTCAAGTAAATGCACTTTGTCTGACTTTCGCTCCACTACATTTCAAAAATATTGTACTTTTGACTTCGCTACATTTCTAGGAAGGGCAAAACGAAATGTTATCTTGCATGCAACTTGAAGCCTAATTCTTTTCAAATGTACCGTAATGAAAATAGCAGATCCACTAGTAACTGGACCTGAACTACGGTATATACCGTAGGTGTGATGCGTATATGTTTTCACATACTGCAGTGTCACAAGTACAACAGTGTAAATACACCTGCAGCTCATAAAGGTTATGGTGGGTATGTTTGGTTTACTTATAATTACTATTGACTTTTCAGATTGCTTGCTCTCAATTAAATGGACTCATTATGAACCACATTAATCCTGGCATCCCAATTTTGGGCATGTCATTATAGGCAACCATAATTAGCTACAGCTGTTCTTTTCCCCCGCTATGACACGTGTGTGAAAAGTAAGGATGCGCCAATATATCGGACCGTATTATCGGTATATCAGCAATATCGATGTGAAAATATCGAACAATATCAGTTTTTACCCAATATTTTATTTCATTATATATACAGTACTAGCCCTTATACCCGTTGTGAAATAGTTGCGCCCTGGGTGCGTTTTCGCATTTTTAATTCACTAACAAATTCATTATAAATCATTAACATTGAGTGACTGCAGTTTGTTCCAGCGGTGAAATGTCCCTATAATGTCCTCTCTGGCCCCGCCGTCCCGCTCAGGTGCTCCAGATGCGTGACGCTCTCCTCCGGCGGTCGGGCGAGGACCTGCAGGAGGCCAGGCGGGAGGCTGAGGTGCAGAGGGAGGACCTACAGGAGGCCAGGCGGGAGGCTGAGGTGCAGAGGGAGGACCTACAGGAGGCCAGGCGGGAGGCTGAGGTGCAAAGGGAGGACCTACAGGAGGCCAGGCGGGAGGCTGAGGTGCAGAGGGAGGCGGTCCGGAGCCTAGAGGAGGAGGTGCAGGAGGCCAGGCGGGAGGCTGAGGTGCAGAGGGAGGCGGTCCGGAGCCTAGAGGAGGAGGTGCAGAAGGAGGTGCGACAGAGGAGGAGTGTCGTCACCAAGAGCCACGAGCTGAGGAGTCACTGCACACAGCTGAGCCTACAGCTGCAGCAGCTGCGCAGACAGCACACACACACAGGTAGCAAACTAACTACACAGCTGAGCCTACAGCTGCAGCAGCTACGCAGACAGCACACACACACACAGGTAGCATGCTACGTTGCTAACTAAGCAGTCAACACACACACACACACATGCTTTTTTGTTCTTGCTTAATGTAAGTCGCTCTGGCGTCTGCTAAATGCCTAAATTGTAGCAAACTAACTACACAGTCAGTACAGTACAGTACAGTACCACTCAGTTCAAACGGGACTGATTTCTTTTTTTGTCAAAAACAGCCGATCTACTCACAGCGCGTCGCACAACCTCTTTTCAGATCTTGGGACTCTTTGACATGCAACGTTTGAGAACCACTCGCTGTGCCAGGTGACATCACATACTGTACAGTAGCGTACAGTAGCTTTGTCACGCTGCGGGCAAATCCCATTTGCCTGCCTGACGTGTGATTTATAGCCGATTGCTTGTCTAAATTAGCCTTCAGTTTCCAAGTGTCTGTACTAACACGTATCTTCAGAAATATGATTTGAATTGAATTGCATTTCCAAACCACACCTAGGAATGTGCTCCCAAATCTGATTAGCAGAAATCAGCTATCATGTGGTTTTTATATGCTCGTCAGACTTGATCAAAACCAATCTGATTACAATCTGGAATTTTGGATAGGCCAACAATCAGATTTGGAGGCTGCCGGTCTGAACACAAGCCTTATTTATTCACGACGGCGTTGAGAAAATAGCATAATGATCAATAAAAGTCAATAAAGACATTAACATCACTGTTAACGAGGAGCTGCCCGGTGAACCAAACGGCCGTCCTGCTGGGATTCCCCCGGCGGTGTGGGGAGGGAGTTGGACCAGAACATTATGTCAACCATCAAAGGTGCTTGTTTTCCTGTTTTATTTGGGCATCAAATAGGAGCCATAACCCAGTGACATTTCAGCCACTTTTCAGGCACTTTTGGTCTAAGTTGGCGTTAAATACCTCGCGCTGCGCAAGGGTATTCATTAGCACACTCACCGTCACTATAATTATTGTTTGATAAACTGAAAAGAAAAAGGAGAAAAAAAAGTTGAGTTGTCCTCGAGTTGAATTAGTTGGAATGTATAACCTTTAGAAGACAATATGGCAAGTCGCCAACCCTCCGGGGCGAGTGGGAGAGGTGTGAAGATCATTAGAAGAGATGCAGGGAGAGAGTGGCCAATGGAATTGCACGAAAGACACGGTCATCTCATCTTGACCGTTCAGCCGTCAGAGTAGTAGGTGAGATGAGTGAAGTCATGCTAGTGTTAATCAGCCTCCTTGCCAATCTTTCTATGAATCGCCATTTCAGCTGGTGTTGATTACCTAGCGTACCACCTATGTAGACGCGCTGCGGCGCGACAGCTTGGCTCACAACACTGCAGAGCTCAAGAACCTGATGTTGGATAGGAATTTGTGGAGGGCAGCGATCCAGGAATCCCGAGTTGGTGTTGTTGGCTAGACTTCACTCTCGCAGCATGATGATGATGATGAAAGGTCAAAGGTCATAGGTTAAAAATTGCCAGAGATTTTGAACTTGTGTAAATTTGTGCCTCCTGTGGGGGGTATTTATATGCAAATATCATGACCAATGGCATTGCAAGTCTAAACAATGAACATCAATGATGATGTTTAGGTGAAAAAAGAACAGGAAACAATATATGTTAATTAAGTAATTAATTAATATAAAAATGTTAGCGAGAAGCATCGTTTTGCAGGGCTCATACAGGGCTAAGCCCCTGTATGACCTGCCTTCTGTTGCAGAACCACAGCTGCTGCTGCCCAGCTCAATCACTGAGCACAAATTGGCCAATGGACGGACACATGGTGGTTGAGCAGAGGGTGGTGATTTGGTTGGTGGCTCTTCTGCACACATACATACACACGCTTATATGACAAGTTTTAACGTAATGGTGCACTGCTAGGGCTGTATGGTAATGATTGTGTGTGTGCGTGCGTGCGTGCGTGTGTGCTCATATGAGATGGTGGCCTTTGTAGTTGTGTGTCACTGCAAGAATGGTGGTAGTTTGGTCTCTCTGGGCACAGAAATGTCTCATTAAGAATTAACGTACACATCTATGGTCACGCTAGGCGCACACCTCAGACAGACACGCGCATGCGCGCATGCACGCGTACGCACGCGCACGCACAGCCATTTCTTCAACTCCCACTGCTTTAATTAGCACATACACACTTACTCTCTGAGGTACAAATGCAGCAACACGCGAGCACACACGCACGCACGCACACACACACACACACACACACACACACACACACACACACACACACACACAGAGACACAGACACAGAGACACACACAATCAGCTATTGTCCACAGAGAGATGTAGCCGGCCTCTCACAGTGGCTGGCTTGCTGGCTGAACATTGCTCATTAACAAGATAGAGACAGTGGAACAGCAGCACAGTGCGCCGCTCGGCCTTTTGTCTGTGATCAAAATGCACCTGAAGCTCGCCCCGCGCAAAAAGCCCACACATTATTCTGCTTCTTATCCCATTCTGACCTGAGATCAGATTCATGCGAGGTTTCCACTGGACACACACTGGTCTGATTAACCCATTCTGACCTGAGATCAGATTCTAAAAATGTCAGTCGTTCTTCGATTTTTCAAAAATAGCAGACCTACAAGCTCATAGCGCGCCACTCGGTGGCGCGCTATGAGCTTGTAGATCTGCTATTTTTCAATAGCTAAAGCATAACATGATGCCAACACCAAAACGGGTTCCCGTTCAGAATGGGTTATACCTTCCGCTGTGCAAAGCCCATTGTAACGGGCTAACGGAGAATAAAAATGGTTTATTATAACAAAGGGAACATTATTTACGCCGGATGCGAGTGGCGGCCTGCCTGAATAGACAAGGCTGCTGACCTTGGAATTATTGCAAATGAACAAAAGTGCGCTTGTTGTTATTAACATTGCCGCGCTTGTTGTGTTGTGTTGTGTTGAGTCGTGTAGAACTGTAGATATAAACAAAAGGAATGATGAAGTAGGGACTTTTTTTTAAATACTGTTGTATGTGTCTGAGAAGACTAGACTTCCAGCAGTCCTAAGTGGAATATTAGAACTGGTTTCTAATGGATGAATGCCGAGGTTTGGCTTTGAGCAGTTAGAATAAATACATACAATAAAATAGATTCATTAGAAATAGAATAGAAATATTCTGGCCCCAGCGGTAGTACCTATGATCGACCAGCATGTCCAATGGCTTGGTTAACACTAGAAGGTCTAGTGACAATTTTTTAATTATTGAGAAGTTGATTATCTTTGCCCATGAAGCTTTCAGAAGGTTCCCCTTCCATGAGCATCATCATCCATCACCATTCTATCATCTCAGAAAATCTTGACATCTGAAAATAATTCTAAATGTGAATTTAAGCACATGCAAATTTAGCTGATTTTTCTTCAGACCTTCTAGTGAAAACAGGCTCCGAATTCTTTTTGGCAAATATAGTAAATATATTTACCTGAGGGCGACAAGAGATGAGGTCGTGTGCATGCATCCGCCTGGGTGACAGCAGACTGCTGGGCGAACACTAGCGCTTTGGCATGGGGGGTCAGATCAATATATCCGCCTGGGTGACAGCAGACTGCTGGGCGAGCGCTGGCGCTTTGGCATGGCGGGTCAGATCATATCACATATGGAATGAATTCTGTACTGGCCATATAATGGAGCGTGTCTTGAGTGTACAAAGTTTGATAAGGTCAGATCAACATTATGGAATGTCGGAACAGGTCAGCTCCATATATATGGAGAGCTAAGAGTTTGAGGTGAGACGTAGAGTTGTTGGCCCATGTTGATGACATCAGGGATCTCCATTCTCCATATATGGGCTTAATATTGATGTCATCACTTGAGGAGGCTTGGCCATATATGGGGGCATTCCCATATATTGGCTTAATATTGATGACATCAGGGATAGTGAGTGAGTGTGTGAGTGACTGACTGACTGACTGGAAATGCACGATTTCATAGTTAACTGGCGCAATAATGGTTTAATTTCAATGTATTGATAGATACATAATAACCAACAGTTGTAAACGTGAGTGTGCACTCCATGGCCAAGCATAGTGAGCTGAGTCCCTTCATGAGAGGAGGAATATAGATGGAGAGGTGGGGGGGGGGGGGGGGGGGGCTACAGGAGGTCACGAGGATGAGATTGAACGGCAGCTGGATTCAATCAGACAGAGAGAGACGGAGTGATTAAAAGAAGGAGAGGACACACTCTGACCTAAACTTTGCGTGTGACTGAAACTGTGTCACACATCTTGACAGCATACATTCACTGTCTGTGAGTGTATCAGACTTCTAGCTTGAGTGCGTGCGTGCGTGCATACGTTAAAGAAGTTCTGGCTCCCGAACTGGAACAAACTCCCAATTGCAGTTAGAACCGCAGACTTACTCCCAATTTCTAACTCCACTTCAGCCCTTAGCACTTGACGTATACGACCATTCAGACATACCTTGGTCATTTTGTTCTCATGGTTTGCAAGGCTTTTACACACCTACAGGCGACAGGTGCGTAGGAGAGGGTAAGGTGCCCGACAATGAAAAAGAACACACACCTGCACACTGTCTTCAAATGCAGTGAAAAAACTTAAATAGGGAAACAGCAATGTTTCGACCTAGGCAGCCTTCATCAGGCTATCTTTATGAACACAAATGAGAGAACATATTTTTGTAGGCTGTCTAACCTCGGCCCCAGGCTTACTTATCTGTGAAAAGAAAAGCCTGGTCACAACGTAAGGCAGAGAAGCTATCGTCGGATGTGTCCTCCGGATACCAGCTATATCAACGTCATTTCCTTGGGCAATACTTCTGCTAAAATCCCGCAACTTCCGCCCAAACAAATGATAGCCTTTACAGCGTAGGTCTTGCCCAGGGTGCCTAATGGTAGGCCTAGCAGGTCAAACCAAGTGAGTGATGTCATTTCTTGGTTTGACCTGATAGGCCTACCATTAGGTTGGACAGCCTACAAAAAGATGTTCTCTCATTTGTGTTCATAAAGATAGCCTGATGAAGACATTGCTGTTTCCCTGTTAAAGTTTTTTCACTGCATTTGAAGACAGTGTGAGGGGTGTTTGTTCTTTTCATTGACCACAATGTTAACATTTTAATTTAGATGATTTAGATGTCATTCAGACAGATGCTAGGTTCATTGTTCACCTGGTGTCCTATTGTATCAATGTACACTACAGCTTATTATTGTTTTGACAGTATATTGTTTAGACTGATGCTAGGTTCTTAGTCTACCTGTGATCCTAGTGTCATTGTCTCTCTGCCTTTGATGTATGTGTTTAGCACTTTGAGAGGCCTATTATAATAATAATTATTATTATTATTATTATTAGTAGTAGTAGTAGTAGTAGTAGTAATAGTAGTAATAGTATTATTAGCATTACCTTACTTATTGTAAGTCCTCTGAAAATAAAAAGGGAAACGGTGACAATTGCGGATGGCAGGGTGCCCAAAATGGATTGATTCCTCATGAATTGGCTAATAATTAATCCATTCATTGGATGCAGTTTTGGACGGATGATCCGATGATTGATTTTGAGCTATTCAAAATAAAAAAGTTTCTGTCCGACCGAGATGCAGAGACATTTTTGAACGACATATTTGATTACATTCCCAAAGCCATGAAGGAGAAAAGAGAAAAACAAAAGGACTTGTAACTTTGATCCTAATGCAAAATGAACGTTATGCTGGGTGACAATAAATGGAATAACAGTATAAACAACACGTCATAATCTGATTACCACACTTCCAGCAAAGCAGAAATGTGATATTACCACCTCTCTGTGCTGCTGACGTGCATCTGCCTAAATATGATGGAATCATCACTGTGTGTGTGTGCGTGTGCGTGTGTGTGTGTGTGTGTGTGTGTGTGTGTGTGTGTGTGTGTGTGTGTGTGGGGTGTGCACGCGAGTGTGTTTATTATCTCACACGTACGTATGTGTGTGTTAACATGAGTGCTTGTGTACTGTATGTTCACATTTGTGTGTGTTAGTCGCTATCCCGCCCACACACTTGCACACACAATCTCCACATGCACACACATACACGTGCACGTCGCACACTCACTCACTCACACACGCACGCACTCACACACATGCAAGCCTCTCTCCTCCAATTCACCTCTATTACTAGCTATAATCCTATTTCACACCCTATCGATCCCCAAAACTGTTGTAGACCGGAACCAGCGGCAAAACAGCAGCGTTATGCCTCTCCCTCATTCTCACCCACCATGCTTTTCTTTATTACACAAAGAGGCCCCCTTTGTCTCTGAGCAAAAGCCCAGCCCTGCCTGCCTGCCGAAAATATGAATTATAAATGTATGGCTAATAAAAGAGGAGAGGAAAGAGATGCACAGAGGGAGAGAGGGAGGGAGAGAGAAATGTAGTGAAGGAGAGAGAGGAGAAGAAGGCATGGTTGAAACATCAGAGAAAATGACTCCTTTACAAGAGTCTATTGATCAGTTTCTATCAAAGGGGGATGTCTGACATGAGATTACCTGGCAGTTTGAGCATTAGGTGCCGTGTGTTATAGCCCGCGGCCCTTGTACCAATGCCAGAGGATTGTAAATAAAGCAGAGAGAGAGAGAGAGAGAGAGAGCAAGAGGGGGGCGGAGGGAGTGTTGGGGTTTATGCCAGTGTACGAGTTTTGTGAGTGTGTGTGTGTGTGTGTGTGGTGTGTTTGTGGATGTTTCTGCTTCGTTTCTTCTGCTGCTCTTTGGAGTGTGTGTGTGTGTGTGTGTGTGTGTGTGTGTGTGTGTGTGTGTGTGTGTGTGTGTGTGTGTGCGTGTGTGTGTGTGTGCGTGCGCGCCTTGGCTTAACCCATTTTGACCTGAGATCAGATTCTAAAAATGTCTTCTACATCCTGACAGTTTTCTGAAAAAGCCATGTTTCTATGTCAGTCGTTCTTCGATTTTTCAAAAAATAGCAGACCTACAGGCTCATAGCGCGCCACTCGGTTGGCGCGCTATGAGCTTGTAGGTCTGCTATTTTTCAATAGCTAACACCAAAAGGGGTTCCCGCCCAAAATGGCTTAAACCCAGAAGCAGTGTTGCAAGCCGGTGAAACTTCAGAAAGAGAAGTCGGAGGAGAGTGTTGGCCCCCCATCCCTCCCGGGACCACCTCCACCCCGCTGCCAATCCCTGCAACAAAGCCATAGGAAGCCCTTATGAAGCTTCTATGAGGGGCGGGAAGGGCCCAGCCTAGCAGCCTATAGCCCTAACCACTGATTCAGGGTTAGCCACGTTCTCATCTCCCCTCATGTTAAAGGTTAGCCAGGAGAGCAGGCTAATCTGACCGCAGATCTGCCATCACGCACTGATGTCCTACACGACAGGCTTTGAAGCTCATATGAAGGGACTGAGAGAGAGAGAGAGAGAGAGAGAGAAGTTGAAATTGAGATGGAGAGAGTGGTCGACAAAGTACTTAACTCCAGTACTTGAGTATAGATACTCCCATTCAAATATTATTCAACTATACTAAGTTGCTCTGACTGACACATTTGCACTTGCATCTAGTTTAGACCGATCTGAGATTGTGGACTATTGTGGACTTCGCTGAGAGAACATGTCGTACAGAGGATGAGGAAAACAGAGACGAAAGACAAAGAGACATGTCGAGGAATTCAGAATCTGAATCAACTAATACACATACTGTACGCATGATACATCTGGTACAGCATCTATGCCTACATTAGGATTAGGTTATAGACACAAAGGTGGTAGCACTTTGGTAAGTCCACATATAGCAGCAGGTACACGAGATTAGACATATAGGGACAGGGAGAGAGACCTTGCTTTTAAGCTTTAAAAAAAAGAGAGATTGTTGATCTCAAATTGCTACTTGGTATATTTAAGTGTCAAATACATAAATACAGCAGAAGACAGATGTTTTGCTTTGTTTTGTTAACCCTGTGACATTCAAGCTAATGCCTTATTTATGCTCTGTGTCACACGACAGCCAGAAATAGCTGATCTATAAGCTCACAACGTGTCACTTGGTCAATGATGCCTCAGTCATAGGCCCAACATATACCCCACGCATTTTTATAGTGTGTTGTGTGCGTGCGTGCGTGCGTGTGTGCGTGGGTGAGTTGGTCCGTCCGTACGTGCCTGCGTGGGTGGGTGGGTGGGTGGGTGCGTGTTTTGTCACTGTAATTTCCGACCTTATGGAGAGAGCACAGTTTTGAGTTGATGTGTGTGCGTATTTATTTGTCTGTGTAAGTGTACGTGTGTAGCGTACGTGCGTGTGTGTACATGTTAGCCATCCAGGCAGTCTATGTGCAGCTAATTGCTCTCCCCGTGGCCTCCCCTGGTGGAGGCAGGTGTCACCGGGGTCATCTTGGACTAATGCCTTGAATGTGAATTTGATCCACCGGCTCAAGTTCTCTCATCCCCCGCGATATCGATTATTTAGATTCATAACAAACTTTCTTTTTTTTCTTTTTTTTTACCTTGAGCTTCAGTCAAATAGCCCAGGTGTTGAGCTCCCCCTTCAAAGAAAATGAAATAATAAAATCAGTGTGTTTGTGCGTCGTTAAATATTTAGCGATTCCAGTTGCCGTTTCAATTTTTTTTTTTTCTCTGCGGGTTCAGTTTAAACAGTTTGTACGTAGGCTGCAAAGCCATAAATTAATCATGTAGATTATTGTTGTTTTTCTGCATTCGGCTCCTCTTCCGATATTCATTTTAGCATCCTACCTTTCAGTGCATTCCACTAAGGCCTGTTTTGTGAACACAATGCAACATTCGCCAAATGTCCTCTGTCTGTGCACTGCCATGTTGTTGCTGTATCTCCATATTTCGTCAATTTACGTTTTATTTTATTTTATGTACAGTATTTATTTATTTCCAGTGGATTAATGCCCTACTTCTGCTTTTATTTTTTATTTACATTAAGTAACAGTTTCGGACATACAAGGTTTCCACCCGACAGTGACTATGCATAAACTCTATATACACATAAGCACGCGCACACGCACACACACACACACACACACACACACACACACACACACACACACACACACTCACACACTTCTAAATATTCAACACACACATACACATACACACACCTTCTCAATATTCGCTAGCCTTGGCCAGTGATGGCTGACATTTTATGTTCTATTCAATGAATACTGAATTCACTGAAAAGGTTTTATATAAAAAGGGGAAACATAAAAAGAAGAGAAAACACATTGACTTACAAAACAGTGTGAGGAACAAGGAAATAAGAGTAGGGAGCTCATTTTAATCGCAGGGGGGGGAGAGAGAGGGAGAGGGAGAGAGAGTAGAGTCGAGCAAAGCCAACTTTGTAGAGTAACCTGAATGCTGTGTGTTTTATTATGCATTGCCTCAATGTGCTAGAGTATAAGTGTAGGACAATGGGGTTTTATTGCACGCAGACCTTCTGAAAAGGGAGAGTGATTGAAGGACTGACTGTGGTTAGGAGCAGAGCTCTGCCTGCCTGCTGCTCCCAGGTAGAGAGTGCCATCTATTGACGGAGTCGGGAAGCGCCTCCCCTTTTGTCTCCCAACAAAAGGCTCGCAGACATGGTGTGCTCTTCTTGTATTGCTATATCTGTGAGGGCCATATGTCCCCATATGTATTAGGAATAGACATTGTGAGGAGTCTTAAGGAGCGTTTTCCTGGTCCACAACATCAGAAAGATGGAAGGTTTAAAGAAGAGGTTTAAATGTGATTTGAGGGAGTTATAGGATTTTACAATGAGGAAAAGATTCTGTTTGCTTTTAGGGTTACGATCAAGCCTTTATATAGGTCAGGTTTAGGGTGTTATGTATGGTCGGACTCTGGCCTGGTTTACATTAGGTGTAAACTGGAAAATAGCCGATTCTGAGACAGATCTGCACATTTTTATGTTATTCTGCTCTTCAATGCTATTCTAAAATGTTTGTCCTCACAAGTATAGTAAGTTGTGTGTGTGTGTGTGTGTGTGTGTGTGTGTGTGTGTGTGTGTGTGTGTGTGTGTGTGTGTGTGTGTGTGTGTGTGTGTGTGTGTGTGCGCACGCGCGTGCGTGCGTGTCGTTCCTGCTCTGCCATGCAGTAACATCTGAATGGTCTGTTCTTCCTGCGTGTCAGGCGTCTTTCTGTTTTTGCTGTGGAGGTGACTCATCCATTGGGCTGATATTGCTCCACTCCTGCTTGACTGGAGCTTTGTTAATGTATGCTTTATATAACTGAATCCTGTCTCTGTTTGTCTGTCTGCCTGCTGACAGACACACACACACACACACACACACACACACACTGTCGCTGTCTGGTGAAAACCTTGTGTGGCCCAAAACTGATCCAATGTAGTTTTATTGTTTTAGTCTAAAGCTGCTGTTAATACTTTTCATTGGTTCCATATTATTCATAAAACACACACTTAACCACTTTCACTTCCACAACAGGCCACAGCGTGTTGTGACGTAATGTGTTGTGAGGTCGTCGTACATTTGTACATTTCCGCTGCTTTTGGGGGTGGTGACGCCGCAGTATGGCATTCATTTACCAGAAAAGGGTTGAAATACAGTGATGCAATATTCATTGCCCATATGTTCATTTATACTACACTCTCTGAATCTGTCTGTCTGCCTGTCTGTCTGTCTGTCTGTCTGTCTGTCTGTCTGTCTGTCTGTCTGTCTGTCTGTCTGTCTGTCTGTCTGTCTGTCTGTCTGTCTGTCTGTCTGTCTGTCTGTCTGTCTGTCTGTCTGTCTGTCTGTCTGTCTGTCTGTCTGTCTGTCTGTCTGTCTGTCTGTCTCTCTCTCTCTCTCAGTGGAGGAGTTGGCGGGCCGAGCAGAGGAGGAGGCCAAGCGTCTGAGCGAGGAGCGGCCCGAGCTAGCGGAGGAGAAAAGAAGGTGAGTTGGAAACAGAGCGGCAGGCAGGGAGGAACCTCTCCTCTCCTCTCCTCTCCTCTCCCCTCCTCCCCTGAGTGTATGCCCGCTACGACTACTTAGATCTACAGTTTCTCAGTCAGTGGTGGACAAAGTATACAGTATATACTCTAAGTGAATGCCCTCAAGTGAATATACTCAAGTATTCAAAAGGTACACAGTACAAAGTTCATTTGTAATGTTATATTGTTGCTCTCATATCTCTACAGGCCTATAGAGAGAGCTCTCCGCCTCAGTTTTGTGACAAAACATATCATGAACAAATAGTGAAAATAGCTGATGTACAAGCTCCGTGTTTGAAATGAAGTCTTAAGTGGTGAAATTCATAACATTATTATTTTTTAGTTTGTAAGTATGGGGTCCCAAGAGCAAAGAGCACAATATTTATTTTTGAAATGTACAGTAGCGCCGTGAAAAACAAAGAAAGTAAATGCTCCAAAAAAGGCTCCTCGAGTACAGCATTGATGTACAGTATGTAGTTTAGTTACTGTAGTGTCCACCATTCCTCCCGGTCCCCCTGTGTGTACGCCGGATAATCAGAACCACTTTAGATGTCCACGCAGCAGGCCGTACGGTATTTAACTGAACATGTGGCCGGCGGAGAGAAGACTTCAGTCTGAAACACTTAGTGCTGTTTCAGAGGGAGCCTGTGTGTGTGTGTGTGTGTGTGTGTGTGTGTGTGTGTGTGTGTGTGTGTGTGTGTGTGTGTGTGTGTGTGTGTGTGTGTGTGTGTGTGTGTGTGTGTGTGTGTGTGTGTGTGTGTGTGTGTGTGTGTGTGTGTGTGTGGTTGTTGTCATTAAAAAAGTATGCGTGGTGAGAATTATACTGCAGCACATCAAATGATAATAACTTTCTTCTGTCATGGTATGAATGCTAGTAGGCTACATATTATTATAATTAATTCATAAGTATTATTATTAATCTCATGTAGAGCTCGCTAACCAAATTCAACCTGGCGTACTTATTTTAATAAAAAGAAACAAAATATAATTATAAACACAATACAAAATTTGACAAAAATTGCAGTTCTACAAGCTGTTGTAAGGTTGTATTAATATTATTATTATGTACACATAAGTAGTTAACCAGAAATGTCGCAGTGCCTTCAGATAGTTGGGAACCTGAGCACCTTTCGGGTGATATTATCAGACTTCCCACACCCACACTTTGTGTTATGAACAATAAGGCCATCACACGGGCTAGCGCTCTCAATATCACGTGACACTGATCATCCACTGTATCGCTTTTTCAACCTCATGCCATCTGGACAAAGATACAGAACCTTGCCATGGAAAAAGGTTCGTTTCAGTAGGAGTTTTGTCCCCTCAGCCATCACGGCATTAAACAAACTGCCCCGCCGATAGGATGGTTTCTGTACACAGTGGGGAACTCATGTTTTTCTGTACTACGTGTTGTTTTTGTTGTTGTTGTTGAACAGACCTGTGAAGATGAATATCCTTCGGAGCTTTATTATTATCAGATATCAGATATTTCAGCATTATCAATGGAAAACTGTTGTTGTGATCAGAATATGTATGGATGCAGCACGGATAGCAGAGAGTTCAAAAGTTCCGGGCAGCAGACGTTGTTATTCAGAGCAAACTCACAATAAGCACGGTAAACACATATACTGTACATCAAATGCAGAGAGACAGTGTAGCGCCTCAGTAAACTATGGGATCACAGCTAAACCAAGAACCTAGCATACGTCTAAACTAAACGATATACTGTCTTAATAATAATCTGTACAATGAAACTATAGGATACCAGGTGAACATGTATTCGTATGTCATGTCCTACGGGCTGAAAGGTCAGAGGTGAGACGACCTGGTGCTGACCCATTTGTGTCACTTGTGGTGATGACATCAGCTCACATGTACAGTGTCCTCCATTGTGTGTGTGTGTGTGTGTGTGTGTGTGTGTGTGTGTGTGTGTGTGTGTGTGTGTGTGTGTGTGTGTGTGTGTTTGTGGATGTTTCTGCTTCGTGTCTTTTGCTGCTCTTTGGAGTCTGTGTGTGGGTGTGTGTGTGTGTGTGTGTGTGTGTGTGTGTGTGTGTGTGTGTGTGTGTGTGTGTGTGTGTGTGTGTGTGTGTGTGTGTGTGTGTGTGTGTGTGTGTGTGTGTGTGCGCGCGCCTGTGTGCACTCTCATATTTGCGGTTGTGGCTGTGTCTTCCACATGACCCCGCTGTCACAGCCTCAGACTGGGGGAGTTTTGGGGTAAAGTTGGGGGGGCTGCGGAGCATTTCCACAGTCCAACTGACAAGGTTGAGACTTTTGCGCGCGTGGCGGCCCTCCGATATACGCCACGGTTTTATAATAAGGCCGTCTTATTGCATTTAAAAAAGCTTTATTTTCTCAGCCGGTCGGATTCCGAAAACAACGGTGGTGTCTGTGGATTACAGCCATTTGCAAAGTCCTCCTGTTTACT
>NC_137882.1:5376058-5383558 GCF_963924005.1 Protomyctophum bolini | reverse complement strand
AGTCCTTACTTCTGTCTCTCATCTCTGTCTCTCCTCACCTTCTATCAGTCCTTACTTCTGTCTCTCATCTCTGTCTCTCCTCACCTTCTATCAGTCCTTACTTCTGTCTCTCATCTCTGTCTCTCCTCACCTTCTATCAGTCCTTACTTCTGTCTCTCATCTCTGTCTCTCCTCACCTTCTATCAGTCCTTACTTCTGTCTCTCATCTCTGTCTCTCCTCACCTTCTATCAGTCCTTACTTCTGTCTCTCATCTCTGTCTCTCCTCACCTTCTATCAGTCCTTACTTCTGTCTCTCATCTCTGTCTCTCCTCACCTTCTATCAGTCCTTACTTCTGTCTCTCATCTCTGTCTCTCCTCACCTTCTATCAGTCCTTATACTTCTGTCTCTCATCTCTGTCTCTCCTCACCTTCTATCAGTCCTTACTTCTGTCTCTCATCTCTGTCTCTCCTCACCTTCTATCAGTCCATACTTCTGTCTCTCATCTCTGTCTCTCCTCACCTTCTATCAGTCCTTTATACTTCTGTCTCTCATCTCTGTCTCTCCTCACCTTCTATCAGTCCTTACTTCTGTCTCTCATCTCTGTCTCTCCTCACCTTCTATCAGTCCTTACTTCTGTCTCTCATCTCTGTCTCTCCTCACCTTCCATCAGTCCTTACTTCTGTCTCTCATCTCTGTCTCTCCTCACCTTCCATCAGTCCTTACTTCTGTCTCTCATCTCTGTCTCTCCTCACCTTCTATCAGTTCTTACTTCTGTCTCTCATCTCTGTCTCTCCTCACCTTCTATCAGTCCTTACTTCTGTCTCTCATCTCTGTCTCTCCTCACCTTCCATCAGTCCTTACTTCTGTCTCTCATCTCTGTCTCTCCTCACCTTCTATCAGTCCTTACTTCTGTCTCTCATCTCTGTCTCTCCTCACCTTCTATCAGTCCTTACTTCTGTCTCTCATCTCTGTCTCTCCTCACCTTCCATCAGTCCTTACTTCTGTCTCTCATCTCTGTCTCTCCTCACCTTCTATCAGTCCTTACTTCTGTCTCTCATCTCTGTCTCTCCTCACCTTCCATCAGTCCTTACTTCTGTCTCTCATCTCTGTCTCTCCTCATCTTCTATCAGTCCTTACTTCTGTCTCTCATCTCTGTCTCTCCTCACCTTCTATCAGTCCTTACTTCTGTCTCTCATCTCTGTCTCTCCTCACCTTCCATCAGTCCTTACTTCTGTCTCTCATCTCTGTCTCTCCTCACCTTCTATCAGTCCTTACTTCTGTCTCTCATCTCTGTCTCTCCTCACCTTCCATCAGTCCTTACTTCTGTCTCTCATCTCTGTCTCTCCTCACCTTCTATCAGTCCTTACTTCTGTCTCTCATCTCTGTCTCTCCTCACCTTCTATCAGTCCTTACTTCTGTCTCTCATCTCTGTCTCTCCTCACCTTCTATCAGTCCTTTATACTTCTGTCTCTCATCTCTGTCTCTCCTCACCTTCTATCAGTCCTTACTTCTGTCTCTCATCTCTGTCTCTCCTCACCTTCTATCAGTCCTTATTCTGTCTCTCATCTCTGTCTCTCCTCACCTTCTATCAGTCCTTTATACTTCTGTCTCTCATCTCTGTCTCTCCTCACCTTCTATCAGTCCTTACTTCTGTCTCTCATCTCTGTCTCTCCTCACCTTCTATCAGTCCTTATACTTCTGTCTCTCATCTCTGTCTCTCCTCACCTTCTATCAGTCCTTATACTTCTGTCTCTCATCTCTGTCTGTCCTCACCTTCCATCAGTCCTTACTTCTGTCTCTCATCTCTGTCTCTCCTCACCTTCTATCAGTCCTACTTCTGTCTCTCATCTCTGTCTCTCCTCACCTTCTATCAGTCCTTACTTCTGTCTCTCATCTCTGTCTGTCTGTCTCCCCTCACCTTCTATCAGTCCTTTATACTTCTGTCTCTCATCTCTGTCTCCTCACCTTCTATCAGTCCTTTATACTTCTGTCTCTCATCTCTGTCTCTCCTCACCTTCTATCAGTCCTTATACTTCTGTCTCTCATCTCTGTCTCTCCTCACCTTCTATCAGTCCTTATACTTCTGTCTCTCATCTCTGTCTCTCCTCACCTTCTATCAGTCCTTTATACTTCTGTCTCTCATCTCTGTCTCTCCTCACCTTCTATCAGTCCTTACTTCTGTCTCTCATCTCTGTCTCTCCTCACCTTCTATCAGTCCTTACTTCTGTCTCTCATCTCTGTCTCTCCTCACCTTCTATCAGTCCTTACTTCTGTCTCTCATCTCTGTCTCTCCTCACCTTCTATCAGTCCTTTATACTTATGTCTCTCATCTCTGTCTCTCCTCACCTTCTATCAGTCCTTTATACTTCTGTCTCTCATCTCTGTCTCTCCTCACCTTCTATCAGTCCTTATACTTCTGTCTCTCATCTCTGTCTCTCCTCACCTTCTATCAGTCCTTACTTCTGTCTCTCATCTCTGTCTCTCCTCACCTTCTATCAGTCCTTTACTTCCATCCTGCTCGTCTTTGTCAGACTTCTCCTCTTCCTCTCACTCTCCTCCTCCACCTCGGTCCTTCTCTCAGGCAGCGCTATGTGAATAATGCAACGCCACATAATAACTTTACCTCCCCTTTCCTCTCTCAGCATTAGCACGCATTAACACACCCAGAGATTACGTGTGTGTGTGTATGTGTGCGCGCATATGTGCGTGCGTGTCCTCTCTCATCACATCGGCGCCAGACGAGCTTTCCGATGCGTTTGACTTTCAAGCGGTGTTTAAAAGCCACAATGTGTGATGATGGCCAGTCTGACTATGACTCCTTCATTAGGGCCTGGATTTGTGCTATTGACCAGCGGGGAGATGAATTATCTGCTGGTGGGAAAAAATCAAAGGCTTTGAGATGGTAAATGGTACACTACGGTGGCCCATAGAGGAAATCTATATTATAAATTGCCCTGGTGCACAGTAGCTGAACCACAGATAGCTCTGTCTTTTTCTCACGTGCGCGTGTCTCGGCCGTGTGTGTGTGTGTGTGTGTGTGTGTGTGTGTGTGTGTGTGTGTGTGTTTGTGTGTGTGTGTGTGTGTGTGTATGTGTGTGTGCCGTGCCGTGCGTATGTACGTGCATGTGTGCGGGGGAATTGGACTAGTAGTAGTTAGGCTCATTAGGTCCACTAGCAGAGCCTGACCAGAGCCTTTTCTGACGGTGCTGGACAACCGACAACCGTCCAGGACAACTTACTCAAGGCCGGGCACTGCCCTCCCTGTGGTGGTGTGGAACGTGTGTGTTGAATTTGAATTCTAAGTCAGTGGGTCGAGCGGTTCTCGAGTTACGTGGATTACAGACATACTGTACACAGAGAGTCGGTATACATTCATTGTAAGATGTGTTTACCTTGCTTATTTGTATAGTTTGCTCTGGATAAGAGCGTCTGCTAAATGCCTAAATTGAGAATTGTGTACAGGACGGTGGGCAGTTGTGTGTCGTGTGTGTCGGAGGGATGATTGTTTCCCTCCTGGGTCTGTTTATGGCCTGCATGTGTTCTCGCATTCGAGCCAATGACGGTTTGTTTGCATGCTAAAGTTATACAGCCGTGCAGAGTCCAGTCAAATATGGTTTGCGCATGGCTGCATGTCAACGCCGACTCCCTTGATCCTCAAAACACGCACGCATGCGCGCACGCACACGCGCGCACACACACACACACACACACACACACACACACACACACACACACACACACACTGGATCTCATTGCTCTGCATGTGTTCAGATTAATTCAAAGTTGGTATGGTCAACATGAGGCATGATGATTTTGTGGCTGATACATCAAACACACACAGAATCAGAATCATTAAAGTAGCCTGTACGCACGCACGCTCGCACACACACACACACACACACACACACACACACACACACACACACATTTATGTTTTTAGAATCAAATTGAAGCTAGTTTTAATGTGAATGATAATAATTTCTTCTATAAAACCCTGCTTGATCCTGCACTTTTCTTTCAATGCAAAAGTTCCAAATGTCCTTCAGAAGTGACCACATGCATTTAATGTGACTCATGTACAATATAATTGTTTTAGAAAACAATTACTTTTGTTTCTCAGAGGTCTTGATCCATAATTGAAGAAACTGTTCCGATCAATGACTCATTTTGTTTAGAAAGATTATTTGTGGTGAAACGTGCTTTGTGTGAAATGAGCCGCGTGTGTGTGTGCGTGCGTGCGTGCGTGCGTGCGTGCGTGCGTGCGTGTGTGTGTGTGTGTGCATGGATGTGCAGAACCTTACATATGTGCAGTCGGGTGATGTGTAGGACAATTGGTGTGTTGAAAGGCCTCATCTGGCCAGCATTCTCACTCATTATTGTGCAAGTCCTCAGACTGGCCAAATTAGCTTTGAATAACCCTTGTAAACTCATCATTTAGCACATACACACACACACACACACACACACACACAGGTTAGATGCTGAGGAGATGAGGACAGACAAATGAAGCTCTTTCGTTTATATGATGGAGAGAAGTGGTCCAATTAACTGACTGCTTCAACATGTAATGGACATGCTCCAAGTGTGTGTGTGTGTGTGTGTGTGTGTGTGTGTGTGTGTGTGTGTGTGTGTGTGTGTGTGTGTGTGTGTGTGTGTGTGTGTGTGTGTGTGTGTGTGTGTGTGTGTGTGTGTGTGTGTGTGTGTGTGTGTGTGTGTGTGTGTGTGTGTGTGCGTTATCCCACACAGCTCATTAGACAACAATCCTGAGCTTCATTTGCTCAGGTGAAATTAACACCTTTCCCTCGAGCACAAAGGCTATCTTCATTGCAGTGGGTTGTATTATAATATATGCATATGGGTGGAAGACTGAAACAGTGTGCAGTTATCAGTTTTCCATGCTTAATCGCTCCAGATTAAGAGTGTCTGCTAAATGCCTAAATCGTAAATCAGTACTACCAGACCAGTGGAATAAACGGTAGACCAACTGAATGTTTTGCTTTACAAGCGCAATAGAGATTTCTACTGTACTTTACCGTGAAATCTGAAGTACAATTGTGTATTGTACCTCGAGTGTATAAAAGGCTCCCTACTAGCCCCTGTAGGTCATGCCGCTCCAAGTTTGGTCAATCCACCCAGTAGATATGGAGATATGTATATTAGATATGGAGATATGTATATTTTGCCGTAGGGCTGGTGCTATAGACGAAAGGCCTGGGATCACCAAAAGCAGTAGCCTCGGTCGTCCTCTGGGGAGTGCGACGTTGCAAAGCAAATAACAATTCTAACACAATCCAGGTGGTATTTTCACATATCTGGTTTGGGAGCAAAGTGTCGGCTGTATACAATAAAACATGGTGCTAATCCAGATTGAAATATCTTTCAGAAAGCTTATTATTTGTGGAGCAGCTATACGAACACAGTTGGCCTGTGTCTGGGGGTGGAAAAGTCAGACGGAGACAACTAGAGTTGGGTGACAGCTAGAGTTGTACCGATACTGGTATCGTTTACCCTCGCGTACTCGTACTCTGAACCGGCCCAGATACTCTGACCCGAGTACCAAAACATCCAATTGACTAGGCCGAACGCAGGCTGAACGCAGGCCGAACGCAGGCTGAACGCAGGCTGAACGCAGGCCGAACGCAGGCTGAACGCAGGCTGAACGCAGGCTGAACGCAGGCTGAACGCAGGCTGAACGCAGGCTGAACGCAGGCTGAATTGGGCTGAATTAAGTGGTTACTCGAAAATATAAAGTACTCGTTTCGGTACTCTGTATCGGCGAGTACAAAAATTAAGTACTTGTACTCATACTCGGGTCTGAAAGAAATGGTATTTCGGGGCAACTCTATTGTGTGTGGGGGGCGGAATCGATTGGCATAACAACAAAAATGGAGCAGAGAAAAGGTGTAAAACGCAACAGTAACAAAATAATAATAAAATAATAAACTTTATTTGTATAGCACCTAATAGGAGGGGAGTGTGTTTCAAGTTGGAAAGCAGTTACAGGTACAGTAGGAAGACATGGGGAATACAGTTCAAGGACCTCTGGAACGCACGGAAAATACAGAACTAATTTGAAGGCCTTATTCTAGCGTAACATACTGTGTGGCATGATGGAATGTCTTCTCTCCAAAGCCCCTTCTTGAGTGCATAGATTTTCAGCATGGGTGATGAACCTGTGTGACACCTTGTCAGTATTAGCTCACACGTACGCTATACGCCCAGTCCCCTTCCACAGGAGCATTCTAGCAAATAGTACAAAATATATTAGATATTTTTACATATTAATTTAGTTTTAGTTTTTTTAACCCATTCTGAACGGGAACCCGTTTTGGTGTTGGCATCGTGTTATGCTTTAGCTATTGAAAAATAGCAGATCTACAAGCTCATAGCGCGCCACCGAGTGGCGCGCTACGAGCTTGTAGGTCTGCTATTTTTGAAAAATCGAAGAACGACTGACATTTTTAGAATCTGATCTCAGGTCAGAATGGGTTAATCAGACCAGTGTGTGTCCAGTGGAAACCTCGTGTGAATCTGATCTCAGGTCAGAATGGGTTAAAGGTCTCCTGTCAAAAAAGTTTGGAATTTGGAAAAACCCAAATTCCCCCAAGTAATTTTCTCCCTGGCTGACCTTTATTTACACATAGCTGGTGCTGACGTGCACTGCAGAGCATCACTACCACCGGCTGCACCGGCTCTGTAAAACTATTAATTCTGTGCCATGCACGCTACTGGCGTGTGGCGGGCAGAGAAAACCTAATACGGTATGTCCAAACCGGTTACTTTTCTAGGATTCAAATTCAAAAATAGCATACGTAAGTAGAACTTGTGACTAAATGCCGGTATAGTAACCACAGCATTGGATCCACTGGAACACAGCAGGTTCTTTTTCCGATTTAACCCATTCTGAACGGGAACCCATTTTGGTGTTAGCATCATGTCATGCTTTAGCTATTGAAAAACAGCAGATCTACAAGCTCGTAGCGCGCCACCGAGTGGCGCGCTACGAGCTTGTAGGCCTGCTATTCTTTTTAAATCGAAGAACGACTGACATTTTTAGAATCTGATCTCAGGTCAGAATGGTTTAATCAGAACAGTGTGTGTCCAGTGGAAACATCGTATGAATCTGATCTCAGGTCAGAATGGGTTAATGAACATTTGAGACCTTCAAAGGTTTCCACGGGAGGATGTTAGCGAGGTGCGTCCGTGCAGTGTGTGGCAGTCAGAGCAGGCTAATTAAAGAAGCCATCATCAGCATCATTAATATGCTAGATCCGCCGACCGTCGGGGCCCGCTGACTGCACTAATGGATATAACATCATGTCATCATCGTCACCATTAAGCCTGAGCGGGATTTACACAAACGTGCACGCACACACGTACACACACACACACACGAGCGCGCGCAAGTTTAATGTAGGGTCACGCCATGATTATCACCATTAAGTCCAGAGTAAGAAGACGACCTGCTTGGGAGAACCTCAGTCTCACGTACGCACACGCACGCGCCTGCTTGTGGATC
>NC_137882.1:5358558-5373558 GCF_963924005.1 Protomyctophum bolini | reverse complement strand
GTCGTGGCTAACGTCAAGCGTTGGATCACAGAGCACAAGTATGGGTGGATACACATGGGGCCGATTCACTGAGCTCTTTACACCCATATAACACCGGGGGGCTCCACCGGGCGCGTCGGCATCACCGTCACCGTCACGGAATGTTCCCTTTTTAATCAATGAAGGGTGGCTCCACTGCCCGCGTTGCGCTGCGTTGCGTGACTGCATTCCCCGGTTCGTTTTTTTGACGCACGCGCCCGGTGTACGTAAGTCTGGATGCAGACTTACAGCTTGCTGTATGTACTGTATGCCATTTGAATGCCTCATTCTAGACTACTAACGCGGGATGTTTGGAGAAAAAAAAAGTTTGAAACAGCTTAGTGAATCGTCTGTCCTTGTTATTGTATAGCCTGTGTTATTTTGCCTCTTCTCTTGGCCAGTTCACACTTGCAAAAGAGACTATAGTCTCAATGTGGGTTTTTTTTATGGTTAACTAAAGGTTAAATCAAATAAAATAAAATTAATCAGACTCATGGGTCCTATACAGTCATAGGGCGGGGTCGTAGAAGCAGTGGTTCTCAACTGCCTCAGGGCCCCCTTGAAAAAAGTGTTCACGGCCCACCCATTTGACCTCTGAAAACGGCAGCCCAAAGTGGTCAGGTGGGTGTGGGCCGTAGTGGTCAGATGGGTGGGCCGCTGAGTATGTACTGTATGTGGGCGCAATCCACATACTCAGCTGTGCTGTCTACGCCACAAATGCATGTTCCAGTCCCTACAAATGTGGGCACCATTTAAAGGTCAAATAGGCAGGCTTTCCAACGGTATAAAAGCTATTGCCAAGAAGCATTGTTGCGAAATGATCTACCAAATGCACATTCCTGAACTTTTTGTTGTTGCTGCGTTTATATAATGTTTCAGATCTTCCGGTGATAGTCTGGCTGCACAGGTTAAAGCCCAGAACAAGGTGCTGCTCATCATCACTGAGGAGAAAGAGTGAGTACATAAATAGGCCCCTTTTCCACCGTTTCGGAACAGATTCAGTTCTTTTTGGAGCCTGACCTCCAAAATTGGAACGTTAATTATGAATTGAGTGGGCGAAACCATACCTATATTAAATTGTTCATAGGATCAATATAAGTAATTAGTATATGTATATAAAGCTACTCCTGTCAGTCCTGTGGAAGGGTTATCATGTATTAATTTACTTACAAACAATTATTTAGACCTGAGGCCAATTCTAAAAATGCCTCCTAACCTAGTAAGTAAGTAGCCTTGCCTATCTCCTGTTTCTGTAGCGTGAGGCGGGGTGCATACTTAGTTTAGACTAGTCATTAGTTAAACATGGGTTAAGGTTAGGTTTAGGTGTGCTGCCCCGTGCAGGGAGGTTAGGGTGAGGGTTTGAGATAGGTTGTAGTTGTAGGACTAATGACTGGTCTAACCAATGACTAGTCGAGAGTGTCAAGCAGGGAGGCACTGGGTCCCATTTTTTCTCTTTGGTATGACCCGGCCGGGGATTGAACCCCGACCTCCCAGTCTCAGGGCGGACACTCTTCTAACCACAAGGCCACTGAACTGGAAAAGTTTTCTGAAAACCTTCAAATTCTTACTAAAAGTATAAAATATGTTGCTATATGGGACACAGAGGTGTATGTGACACAGAGGGTGCAGCCGGTATTAAAGGTAAAACAACGTATAGGTAGCACCAGGTCTAAATGGGTTAATATAGGTATGGTTTCGCCCACTTCATTTATAATTAACAGTCCAATTTTAGAGGTCTGGCTCATGGACTAAAAACCAAAAAGAACTGAACCGGTTCTCACCCGGTGGAAAAGGGGCCTTAGAGAGAGAGAGAGAGAGAGAGAGAGAGAGAGATAATGTGTGTGTGTGTGTGTGTGTGTGTGTGTGTGTGTGTGTGTGTGTGTGTGTGTGTGTGTGTGTGTGTGTGTGTGTGTGTGTGTCACCTCTGTTCAGCATATATGTTTACTAAAGACAACTGGATGTTTTTGTTCAGGAAAACCAGCTCAGCTAAACGCTACACACCTGCAAACTAGGTCACCGTTCCCAGCAGGAGAAAGCTTCTGATCTGTGTGTGTGTGTGTGTGTGTGTGTGTGTGTGTGTGAGTGATTCAGGAGTCCCTGGGATGCTCATACAGTCTTTCTACATGTCATCATCATTACACACAAACACTGACGCACACACACACACACGCGCCTGCGCACGGGCGCACACACACACGCGCTCTGGCGGGCGTGTCTTTTTCTGTCACTGTGTTTCCTTGTCTTTAGACATCAAAGTGGTCTAGCTGTCTCCTGTCGTCATACCCCCCCCCCCCCCCCTCCTTCCCTCGCGCTGCTTCTCAAGCGCCGGTGTGACAACCACACATTATTATTGTAATATATGCAACTAAAATAAATTATCAATTCAATTTACACTATCGGCACTTTGTCGCATGTCCCAACACAGACAATTAAAACATAATATTCCACATTTCAACCTGGCATGCCTTTTTTGGGCGTGTCATTATATTTCAAACTTGTGAAATCGCTGATCTACAAGCTCACAATGTCTCGTGATGCAGCAGCAACTCGTGTGCAACTTGTAGATCAGCTATTTCCGCTATGAACACAGGCGCGCGCCTCTAGCTTTTGACTTGCCAAGGATGTGGGCCTCCAAGTAATAGAGGGTGTGCATAAAATGGGTGGCAAATTGAGTGGCAAAGTGAGTTTAAAGGTAGAGTAAGTGATTTCACTCAAAAAACCTTAGGTTTCGTTTTTGGCTGTGGGACCTAAGCCTTCGTCCAATCAGGATAGAGAGTCAAAAACGAAACCTAAGGTTTTTTGACCCCCAGGGGTTAACTGGGGACAGGGAGGAACTCCTTATATGGTCAGCACACTCTATAGTAGAGAGGATTATCACAACAAAACAAAAAAATAAGTGATATTTGAATTAAGTGAAATCACTTACTCTACCTTTAACGTTGTTTGACTCAATCAAATAGGACTTTTCTGTTTGGATGTATGGACTGTCGAGGCCAAAAAGTAGTTTTTTGCCACTCAGTAGGAATTCCAGCGTAATCTTCCGGCTATGATGATGATGTCACGCATATACCCTCTAACGGCAAAACATATTGATACCATAACGAATGCACAACATGAACGTGTAAAATAAAATGACATGATATTGTCTTGACAATGAATGACAACATGAATTGTGATGCCGATGAATATTAAACACTGTGTTAGTTCCATTGATCCAGGCCGTAACACAATCGATTGATTGATCGTTAAAATAAAACATGCTCCGAAAAAGCACAAGACTGGTCGATTCCAAGCTATCAGGCCTGTGTGTGTGTGCGTGTGTGCGTGTGTGTGTGTGTGTGTGTGTGTGTGTGTGTGTGTGTGCGACAGACCCCACATCTTCAGCAGGCTAATGACACTTGTGCTTGTTAAATGACATAGTTAAAAGTAGACACTATATTTTATGTGTGGTAGAACAGTGTGGATGCCATGTTAATCAGCGTTTGGTCTCCTCCGTGTGTGTGCACGTGTGCATGTGTGTGTGCGTGTGCGTGCGTGTGCGTGCGTGTGTGACAGACATCTTCAGCGGGCTAATGACACACTGAAGGAGGAGCTGAAGAAAGGGAGAAACGAAGAGAAGGAGAGAGAGATGGAGCACTTAAAGGTGAGAGAGAGAGAGAGAGAGAGAGAGAGGTCAGAAGGGCAGAAAAGTTTTCAACGTTTGTATTTAATTATTATTTAATTTATTTTTTTGGCAGATTCAGCATCGAGAGGACACTCAACACTCAGCGAACAGGGAGTGAGTACTGGCGTGCGTGTGCGTGCGTGCGTGTTCGTGTTCGTGTGCGTGCGTGCGTGTCCCATCCCATGTGCATGTGTTCCTTCATGTCTAGGGGAACAATGATGGCATTTTATTGGCGTCTTGATGAGCGTGCACAGGGTTTGTTTCTGTGTGTGTGTGTGTGTGTGTGTGTGTGTGTGTGTGTGCATCTCTGTATCTAGTATTCACATGCATACACATAGGCTACTGTATACGTCTTAAAAAACCCTATTCTGGAGTGGCGAACCATAGCTTGTAGATCGGATAATTTTGACTAACCTACGTATGTAGTGTATAGAGAGAAAACGGGAGGGGGGTTTAGCATAGGGCCCTGGGGGATTCCGCTCAATACAAAATATAATAATATTAGGACTTATGTGGTTATTATTAAGCACTTCACTCTTTGACACACTATCCATCCGGAGTGAGAGGAGGCTGTGAATGGAGCCCCCAACAGGCCTTGCCACCTGTGTGTGTGTGTGTGTGTGTGTGTGTGTGTGTGTGTGTGTGTGCGCGTGTGTGCGTGTGTGCGCGCGTCTTCACTATGAATACCAAATTCACACTTGTCTTTTAACGATTATTATCCCCCCCCCCTCCCCACCATCATCTATCCCCCTGGTTCCCTTCCCTCCTCCCCCCCCCCCCCCCCACACACCACGTCTGTCAAATAATATTCATCAATGAAGTAAAAAAAAAAAGAGGTTTATATTCATTACATTCATTAAAGTAATGAGACAGGCTGCCGTGACACAGATGGGATGTTGGGGATGGAAGGTGTACTGTAGGTGATGGGGGGGTATATCTGAGGGGCACCTGCCTACAGCGATAACCTCCCCCCCCATAGGGGTTTCTCTCATTAACAACACCCACCACCCACCCATACACCACCATCTTACGCACGTCGTGGGGGGTGTGTGTGTGTGTGTGTGTATGGTTGGGCCCACTCCCCCCCCACCACCACCACCACCACCAGGCGTGTGTTTCCAAAACGGATCGGATTTGTTTTGACTGGGAGGGGTGAGTAGGGGTGTGTGTGTGTGTGTGTGTGTGTGTGGGGGGGGGGGGGGGGGGTTCCGGGCGCTATTCAAAAGCTGTCAGTCATTTTAATGATATCATTAAGGGGTCCACGACAGCGAAAGATGAATCGCTTTCTCTTTGTCTTTTTTCCTTCGTAATTGCAAGAGAGAGAGAGAGAGAGAGAGAGAGAGAGAGAGAGAGAGAGAGAGGAGAGGGGAAGAAAGGCAGTTCATATAGATATAGGCATACAGGGGCCTTTTGATTGAGTGAATATAATAACACTCAACCAGATAAGAACACAGTGAAACCCACTCCCATGCTCTGCTCTCATCCATCCCTCCATCCATCCATCCATCCCTCCCTCTCTCTATCTCTCTCATTGTGTTTGTCCTTTATTACAAGGTTTCCTAATTTATTTCCTTTCATCATTGCCCCCCCCCCCCCCCCCCTCCCCCCTACACACACGCATACACACTCACCTTCATGCCCCCCCCCCCCCCCCCTCCAACCCCCACCCCGTCTAAAGTGGCGTATGAAAATGATACATCTATGTGGCAACAGATAAGTCATGATATCTGTATGCATGGCTCCCATATGAGATCGGTGCATAAATCTCATTACTGGCTGTGTGAGTGAGTGTGTGTGTGTGTACTTGTATTAGTATACTTGCGAGGCCATTATTATCGTATCATTATCGTATTGGTACTAGTAACCTTTCAGAGATACAGCAGACATAGTGAGAGACATGCGGTGGTTTTGTTGGTTAAAATATTTGGGTTCTTTTACTATGCTCATACTCTCAATACCAGTTTACTAATTATTTTGTACTGTCTTGTACTGTTTTTGTCTTTATTTGTTTGTTCTATTTGTCTTCTTATGACCTTGATGGGGGGTGGGAGGTGGGGATATATACATGCCAGATACAGTACAGCAAAATGTAGTACATGTATGTTTCTTCATTGCCACAACACATTCAATGCCAGGCGGTTGTTGGGCGCCCCTTTTACTCTGGGAGTTAGGTTTATGATTAGTAAAAGATTCAGGTTTGGATTAGATTAGAGTTTAGGGATAGAGTAAATGCCTTAAAGGAGAATTCCATGCTAGAAGGCTTTCTTACCTTTATTTGTAGTGTAGAATACGTGCATTATTGGCTATTTCCCCTAATATAAGCCCTCAATGGGGGTTGGGTTTTTGTGCTAATTTGCTTATTTCCATCTAAATAAGTAGTAAAGTGTGCCGCTTGGGATACTATTTACATTATGAAGAGAGGATATATACAAAAACAAAAATAAATTGAGCGATGGAAATAAGCGAATAGGGGAAATTGCCAATAATGCGCTTTTGCACAAAATAACACCTGGACCTCTTTGGTGGGGACGTAACGACTACAAATAAAGGTAAGAAAGCCTTCTAGCATGGAATTCTCCTTTAAATGGCTTACTGTATGTACAAGCTCACAACGCGTCACAGGATGACACGTTGCGAGCTTGTAGATCGATTTTGTTCGGCTTTGCATTATAGGTTAAAAAAACTGTCAATTGTGTTTTTCAAATGACATGCATAGAAATTGCGGTCCTGAAATGTGGACGTCCTCACAAGTACAGTAATCCAAACGTGCGGGGTGGGGTCTGTGGGGGTCTATCGCTGACAGTAATCAACTGAAGGTTGATAAGATGTGACTTTATTATTAAAGAAATTGATGACAATATTGCCCGCCTCTGTTCCAAGGCAGCTGGAGTGTCACATTCTCACACGCGATAGCGTGGTGGATGGCAGTTTGTATCAATAACTATCACACGGAGAGAGGGGGAGGAGGAGGAGGAGGAGTGGAGAGGATTGGGATGAAGGTTGACAGGAAGGAGGGACTCTCTTCACTAAGAGTTGGTCACACATTGTGTGCCTGTGCACGTGCGTGCGTGCATGGTTGTTGGAAGGAAAGCTGTGGAAAAATAAATAAGCACTAATAGTCATTTATCTCCCATGTTCCCAATTACAAGCGCTTGTACTGTAGATCGGCTATTTCCGAATAGCTGAAAAATAACATAGAGCTTTTAAGTGTTTATAAACTGTTCCACATTGTGCTGGCGACCCCCCCCCCCCCCCCCCCCCCCCTGGAAACCTCCCCAAGGACCCCCCGGGGGTTCCCCGGACCCCACTTTGAGAATCACTGTCTCATAAAGCATCAGTTTAATTAACAACACACAAAGACCACAGTATAGGGGATTAGTAGAAAATAGAAAATATGGAAAGATAAAGGGAGGGGGGGGGGGGGGTTGTTTGTGAATACAGAGAGAGACTCATAAAGAACCTCACAGAGCGAGGAAAAGAGCAGAGAAGGAGACGAGAGGAGAAGAGAGGAGACGGAGACCGGAGTGAGGTGGAGCTGAAGGAAGAGCAGGCGTAGTTTACTGCCTGGCTTAGTCAACATGGCAGCTTGGCCCCAACGCTAATGACTGCAATTATACAGACACTGATTGGGTTAGGCCGCTAATTGCACACACACGCGTTTGTGTGTGTAAACACAGACGCGCCGCGTTTACTCAGGCGCCGTGCCAGGCGATCGAGGCACTCAGCTCGAGCCTCCCGGCCGCCGCCGCCGCGCACATAAATCTCTGGGTCGTCTTCGGCTCCGCGAGGCGATGATGTTTCATGATCTGCCCGAGAACCGCATTACCGACTCCACGAGCACACGGCTGAGTTATGTGAGGATGACAACGTCGTGGCACTCGGGGTTCTGTGTTGCACTCTAGGAGCGTGCCGGGGAGTTTACGACGGCGCGTGTTGTCGCTTCTCTACAGTTTGTCAAGTCGAGTCGAGTCAAGTCGAGTAGAACTTGTATTTGTCCCCAGAGGGCCAATTGTTTGTTCGGCAGTAAAAACTGTACATAACCCACAGTAATACACAATCAAACACAACATACTATAAGAAATAATAAACATAGAAGTGCATAAAAACCTTTATGTTGCTAGGGGCAGTCTTTACAGACGGTAGTCCTAAAATATACATGCATTACAAAAAAAAACACAGTACTACAATACTTGAACTCAACTATACTGTAAGTTGGTTTTGGCAATGAAGTATTGCAATTGCAATAAATTACTGGATATTCTACATAAATTAAAGCCATATTTACCTATATGTTTTATGTTTATTTTTGCGAACGCAGTGAGCACTTACTATGAGACCTAGTAGATCATGTCTGTCTGTCTGTCTGTCTGTCCGTGTGTTACGCTTTTGTGCCCATATATGGAGCTGCTTTGGGGACTCCTTATATGGTTATGGCTGAGTCATGGTGACATGACTGGCGTGGTCCAACTTGTGCCCATATATGGAGCTGCTTTGGGGACTCCTTAAATCTTAAAAAACCCAAATATGTACGAGCTGCGTTCGCTTCCCGCGTTTGCGCGTCTTACTGGTACTATTTGAGTTTAGCTGTGAAATGGCTGAGGGTATGCATGAGAGTTTGTATCTGTTGGTTTTATAACAGATGTACTGTACCAGTAAGACGCCTAAGGGTGAGAAGCGACCTCGAGGTGGCGTGCACACATCCGCTTCGTTGACGGCAGACTGCTGGGCGAGCGCTGGCTCTTTGGCATGGGGGGGGTCAGATCAACATGGAATGAATTATGTACGGCCATGTAAGGAGCATGTCTTGCGTGTATACAGGGTTTGATGAGGTCAGATCAACATATGGAATGTCAGAACAGGTCAGCTCCGTATATGGAGATTTAAGGGTGGTAGCGGGGACATTCCCTTGAGTGTACAGGGTTTGATGAGGGCCGGGCCTGTTGAGAACGGCTGCCGGGCGTGGCTGCACTAATAACTTGGGGGCGGGCCCGTCTAGAGTTTGAATGGACAGATATCAGTCAAAAGGGAGACATCGAAGAGGAAGGATGGATGGGGAAGGATCAACATATGGAATGTCAGGTATATGGCAGGTTCTGACATATCATATATCCATAAATGGAGATCTAAGGGTTTGAGGTTTGAGGTCAGATGTGGAGTTGCTGGCCAATATTGATGACATCATGGGTCTCCATATATGGGCTTAATTGCGACAGCAGATCACATTTACTATGACATCAGATGTCATGGTGATGTCACGACACCTGGCACCATATAATATATGGTCCGCATATGGTCCGCATATGGGGATTTTGAGTGATACACTGACGGGATTTGCACGTTTTCATAGTAAATGCGACAACACTGAGATAGTATTTGTAAAGAAAGAAAAGCAGGTGTGCTTGATCTGGACACTGCCCTTGCTTGGTTGAGGCAGTGGGTGCTCAGCTTTGAATATAACTTAACTCATAAACCAACAAAGTGGAAAAAGCGGGCTACGTATGTACAGCAACCAGATGCCGAAGATTAGTATTTTATTTTGTATTTTTGTTCTCAGCATCATATTATTGCATGACAAGAATAGTTTTAACTGACTCTGCCAAATGACATTCAGCATTATTATCATCGTTATTTTCAGAAGAATTTTCCCTAAAACAAAACAATTATAATGTTATTCGCCTTTCAATATAGTTACAAGGTGCAGTAGAATGAACAAAAATTATCATTACATACCGGTAATAGTTTAAAACAAAACAACATAATAAAAAATAACACTAAAATAGGACTTAGGACATAATACTAGTGCATAAAACTCAGATTTCTTCTCCAACTTTATCATGTGAAGTTAATGCAATTAATATATATTTGGCCACGGAGCCCCGCCATACACCATACAGGGTTTGTGTTGTTAAAATATTTTGAATATATTCCAACTTGTTCATATTTCATTCGGGATCTTTATGGAAATAGCATAGCCATATTAACCCATTCTGACCGGGAACCCATTTTGGGTGTTAGCATCATGTTATGCTTTAGCTATTGAAAAATAGCAGATCTACAAGCTCATAGCACGCCACCGAGTGGCGCGCTACGAGCTTGTAGGTCTGCTATTTTTGAAAAATCGAAGAACGACTGACATTTTTTAGAATCTGATCTCAGGTCAGAATGGGTTAATCAGACCAGTGTGTGTCCAGTGGAAACCTCGTATGAATCTGATCTCAGGTCAGAATGGGTTAAATGGGAGTCCATAGCCTATGTCAAAGTGGGGGTCCTTGAAATTAAAATGGTTGAGAATCACTGCTAGAGCCATATAAATCTTCTCTTATTGGGTCTTATTGGGGTATTGTCGAGGGATAAATGGGTAAACATAGCATATAAACGGGACAGGAAACCTCACTCAAAGTTGAAAAAAACGTATTTATTTGTACTTCTCAGTCAAAACTGGTTTACAGAGTTACAAGAGTTTGTTCCATAAATACAAATGGCTCAATTACATTGATGGAAGTTAATGATATAAGCAATCATTTACAATAGAGGATCAACAGTATAGACGATATTATAAATAGGATAAATATTTGAGCGGAACAGTGCAACAAATAGGGGAATTACTACAACGTTCCTTCCCGAAGGGAACTAACATAAAACAAAAGGATGAGCAAAGTTAAACCAACAGAATGAAAAGCTTAGGTTAGCGGTGTCGTCTCTAAGAACATCAGGAGGAGTGTTGGCGAGAAGGGACACTCCTCACCTGGACTTGAGAGAACAGAGACAGTAAACGGCAGTAATAAGTCCTGATATACACACTTAGCTCCACGACTGTAAGGAGCGAAGTAATGGCTAACGTAAATATATACTGTATATGGAAATAAGGAGAAGTACATATTTGACGAACCATAATCAGAAAATAACAACACCAAAAAATAACAGTAATAAACGTCTCGCCGTTACAGGGGTCCACTGGCATGTCTTTTCAAACGGGGGTCTGCGGGCTAATGAGTGTCATTTTGGGGGTCCTTGACATGAAAAGGTTTGGGAACCACTGCACTAGGAGACCCGATTCAGCCTGACCTGGTGATTACAGGGTTCACTGTCTTAGCCTTCATGGCCATTATTGTTCTATCAAAGTTTAGTGTACCAAACAACACGTATAGGGATGGCTTCTCTGTCTGTGCTTTTCTTCACATTTGTCACTTGACTGAGGTTGACCCTGGATGGGTCTACAGTAAATCTGCAGGAGCTCAGAAGGCATCGTTTCGCTAATGAGAATCTCATAAACATTTCATATACAAAGAAAAATGTCTGCCCGTATTAGCATTTCCCTTAAGTGCCTTTTAGGACCTTTTTTTATAATGTTCTAAGTTTTCATTAACGGGGCCAAAAGTTTATGTGCGTGCGTGTGTGCGATGCGTGCGTGCGTGCGTGTGTGGCGTGCGATGCGTGCGTGTGTGCGTGCGTGCGTACGTGTTCTTCCATGTCTAGGGGAACAAGGATGGCATTTTATTAGCGTCTTGATGAGCGAGCGCGGGGTCGCTCCACTGGGGCAGAAGGGGACGAACGGTCGCGTGGTCCTCTACTCTTTATCCAGATGAGGTCGAAAATCCCAGGCATCTTTTTCTTTTTTTTTACAAGAAAATTAACATGGCCGGAGTTCTACGGTGGTACTTTAATGGGCTTAAAGGAGTCTTGGGTTCATCAAAGTATTTAGAAGTGGGGGTGGGGTGCGTGCATGCTAACTGGACAGGTTTACTGGGGCATGAGAGTAAAAAGGGGGGGGGGGCTTCAGCCCTTCCAGGGCACCATTAATCCTAATTTATGCTTCAGGAATAGCCGATTTACAAGATCACAATGCGTAGCGGATGCAATGCGTTGTGAGCTTGTAGGTCGGCTGTTTTTTGCAGACAAAGTACAAGTCTGGCTTTATCCTCTCGTTAATTTCGTGGACCTTCCTTGAGTCAAACCCGCGGTCTTGACGATAGCTATAGAGACCCCAACATTTGTTTGTCATTTCCAGAAACGTTTTAATAAACATGTTTAAAAAAAAATCTTTAAATGGCTTCTTGCGCTCTTAATTTTTGCCCTTGTTGTTTGTATGTTTTTCTTTTCATAGACGCGCTCGTATATAATTTAATGATTTCTGGAATCCGTTCCGCTTGCCCATATTTTAGGGTCTTGTAACAAGTTATTATAAAGATGGTTTGTGATGATGTATACGCTGATTTATTTATGCCCCACATTTCCTGGAGGAATTTGATTAAAACAGTTTTGGAGGTTTTTCAGGCCAATGCCCTGTGTGTGGTATATCATTAGACAAACTGGCTTTAGCTAGATTTGAAACGTTTACAATGGCAGGAACCATGGACTGTCATTTTGAATTTTAGGTACACGGGCACTTATAATTACCCTTTGGTGTAGTACATTTCTTTGAGATTCACTACACCAATGCCTAAATGAAGTCTAATGTCTTTGTTGTTGTGTTTGTAGGAGTGGCAGCCCCTTTTTTGAGGGGCAGAAGGCCAAACTGAGGTGCCATGTTGGCCATGGCCTCTAGTAGGAACATACTATTATTTATTTGACTTATTTTTTATTTGTTTATCACATACCCTCGCAAATCCACTCTCTTCCCTAGGGGTAATACGGCTGAGCAATATAAGCTCTGCTAAATTGCCTGCTCTGAACTGGCACCACAAGCATGCTTGCTTAACCCATTCTGACCTGAGATCAGATTCATACGAGGTTTCCACGGGACACACACTGGTCTGATTAACCCATTCTGACCTGAGATCAGATTCTAAAAATGTCAGTCGTTCTTCGATTTTTTCAAAAATAGCAGACCTACAAGCTCGTAGCGCGCCACTCGGTGGCGCGCTATGAGCTTGTAGATCTGCTATTTTTCAATAGCTAAAGCATAACATGATGCTAATACCAAAATGGGTTCCCGTTCAGAATGGGTTAAACTAACCCACCAAGTTGAAAATGGATGAGAACTGCCCGTGACCAAACATGATTGCTGCAGATGACGGGTAGAATTTAGAGCTGAATGCTATGATAACACGGGATTACATTTAATTGACTATAAAATGTTACACACAATAACAGTGTGTTAATTTAATATTTTTCATTAAAACAATACCTTTTTCTTCTCACCGTCTCTCCAGCTCTCTAGTACAGTGGTTCCCAAAGTGGGGTCCGGGGACCCCCAGGGGCCCTTGAGGGAGTTCCAGGGGGTCCCCAGCTAAATGATAGTTTGGAACCCTATATGGGTCTGTAACCCTGAGAGTGTACAAATGGAATTTCAACAGGTTCAGAATCACTGCTAGAGCCGCAGAGCCGTAAAAAAATCTTCTCTTATGGGGGCCCATTTGGGGTCTCTTCAAATGGGGGTCTGCGGGCTAATTAGTGTCAATTTGGGGGTCCTTGACATGAAAACGTTTGGGAACCCCTGCTTCTAGTAAACAGTAAATGCAAATTTAGGTGGGTCACCACAATATCCAACCAGGAGACCCAGCCTAATGTTTATGTGCCAATTCCAATTTGTTTGTTTCATCACTTCCAATTTACCTTCTTTATCCTGTACACTGTATGCGTTCTCTCTCCTGATTGGATGAAATTGGTATCCCGGCTAACTAGCTTACTAAATGAGGAGACCCCATTACTGCACAGAAACACTCTAAAGCAGCGGCTCCCAAACCTTTTTGGCCATGCACCCCCTGTTACCTCCTGACCTAGCTGACGCACCCCCCCACATGGAAATATAAATTGCATAAGCTATATAGAGACATTTCCTATTTATCCACATATAGGCACATATATATGAACCTGAATATGGCCGCATAATACAGTATATGCAGCATAGGCTATATTCTGCATTACTTGCCATATATTGGCATAATATGTTAATATATTTAAAATAAAACCATTACGCCACCATTAGACTTTTCATGTCGCGCACCCCCTACAAGGCGCTCGTGCACCACAAGGGGTGCCACTGCTCTATAGCAATCATTACTACCATAATATAGAGCTATTTCATAACACTTCATTTAAAACATTTGTCTCTTAACGATGTGTATACGAAGTGTTTCTGTGCACGTACGTGCGTGCGTGCGTGCATGCGTGCTCAAATGCATGTAGTGCATACAAAAACGTGTATATTGCTCGCCGCACAACCGTATTGTTGACGCAGTTCGAAAATATATGCCAACCAGTGCAGCAATGTATAAACATATAAACATTCAAAAGTGTTACCGGGTTAGTTGTGCATGCCATGTCTTTGCTAACACCCCACATACACCTGATGTTGTTTTTGTCACAAGGAAGTCCTGACGTTGGAGGTGGGCTGTGTCTTCGATTTGTACATGGAACTGGATAAACATTTCTGTACATGGGCCATGTACATACTGTAAGGCTTACAGTATGTATGTACCAATGAGCAAATCCAAACAACTTGCCAAATACTGCTCCGTTTCGGCTGTTATAGGCAGTCTGTCTGTGTGGAGGAGAAGGTGCCATGTGTAGCCTTAGGTGCCCATGAACTTTATAGTTATATTTGTTTACCTGTAAAAATGAATTGTAATTTGCGGATTGTGTGTGTGTGTGTGTGTGTGTGTGTGTGTGTGTGTGTGTGTGTGTGTGTGTGTGTGTGTGTGTGTGTGTGTGTGTGTGTGTGTGTGTGTGTGTGTGTGTGTGTGTGTGTGTGTGTGTGTGTGTGTGTGTGTGTGTGTGTGTGTGTGTGTGTGTGTGTGTGTGTGTGTGTGTGTGTGCGCGCGTTTGTGTGTTACAGCAGAGAGAGGGAGAGTTGCATGGCTCTTAACCTGAGCAGAATAGAAGACATGCAGACCAGACTGCGAAGCAATCTGGAAGCTATCGGAATATTAAACCAAAAAGTAAGAACACACACACACACACACACACACACACACACACAGTCACACACACACACACACACACACACACATGCTGTGACAGCCCAGAGCTATCACTGATTGATGTATTAGGCCCATCAATCGCTCAGCAGTGTGAGAAGCACTACAACACGTGCATATACACTCTCACACACACTCATGCACACGCGCACACACACACACTCATGCACACGCACACACACACACACTCTCACACCCCCCGCAAAGACACACACAGAAGATAAAGCGTTCAACCATGTGACTTCTCACGCACGCACACACACACACACACACACACACACACACACACACACGCCTGCAATTATTTTCACAACACGTCGCCATCTTGTAGATGATCTATTTTTGGTTCACAACACTAATACATACATTACATCACTCCTTCATAATAACAACACTAAT
>NC_137882.1:5326058-5348558 GCF_963924005.1 Protomyctophum bolini | reverse complement strand
TTTCACAGAGGTTAAGCTTCCCTTTGATGTGTTTTTAACTCGTTTGGGCTCTGCGGAGGGATTAGTCAGCCCTCTCACACAAAACACACACACACACACTACAGCCTCTTCATTTCCACACCGTTAGCTCTTCTCACACAAAGACGGTTTAGCGTTAGAACCAGCTGCTTTTTTTCCTAATTTTTCTGCAGGGCACACACACACACACACGCATGCGCACACACACACGCACGCACGCACACGCACACGCACGCACGCACGCACGCACGCACGCACGCACACGCACACACACACACGCACACACACACACACCAAATTTCCTAACCTAATTTCATCAAATGAACGTGTGTGGTTCCTCTCACTGCACTGCAGCGTGTGGGTGAGTGGGTGTGTATGTGTGCGTGTGTGGTCCCCCTGGAAATACAGTGGTAAACCAGAAAATATATTGCAAGTCAGTATTTTCTTTTTATCCCAAATTAGAGACGGGCTGTTTGTGAACAGTGTGGGCCTTTTTTTCGACCACGAGAGAGAGAGAGAGAGAGAGAGAGAGAGAGAGAGAGAGAGAGAGAGAGAGAGAGAGGGAGAGAGAGGGAGAAGAGAGAGAGAGAGAGAGAGAGAGAGAGAGAGAGAGAGAGAGAGAGAGGGTAGCTGTTAATCGTTACTGCAGTTATTATAGTCATTAGGAAGCATTATTTAACTTTTCCGAGATATACAAATCGTTTGGCTGTGGTGCGTACATTCTTGTGAGACTGTGTGCGTGTGCATGCGTTAGACAAGCTGCAGTCTTCGCCTCCCATGTAGGTCTGTCTCTGTACGGTTTCCCAAGCTAATAATCACATAACCAGCGTTCATAAGTAAGTGTAAACCAATGGAGCCGAGGCTCACACACTGTAGCGACTGCAGAGGAGTCCGTTTGTTTTCACTGTGGGTTGTCATGTCGGAACGGACAGTTCACAGTCGATAGACTGTGTGGTTTTCTCAACCTTTTCTGGATCAGGGCCCAGCCGTCTGACCACAGAAAATGCATGATTTGGTATTTTGGTCAGATATACCAATTTTATCCAATCAGGAGAGAGAACTGACAAAGGATATCGATTAAACAAGTGGAACTGGAAGTGACGACACACAGAAATAAAGGGGGCAAAATACTGATGATTAGCTGAAATTGGCAACCCACCTGAAGATATATTTTCTGTTTAGTTACAAAATACTAAATGCTATCCTTTTTCTGCACCAGTGCCATTTTAGACTCCAGTGTATTAAACTAAGAGCTGGAGAGACAGAGAGACTTCTGTTAATGAACATCACTCTATCTATACTCTGACTAGATAGACTAGAGTCTATAGCAATGATTACTATCACAATATAGCTTGTCATTCAAATATGTGACCGAAATGTGTGTCACTTAAGAATATTTATTAAATAAATCACTTTGATACAATCTGTGTTTTTCATTCAATAGCCTATAGTTTACAATACCTAGATATAACCGCTGTTTACAATGAGACATATAGAATAGATATTTGATCTGCCCATACAAGTTTATTTATTGATCACGTCTTGTCACGTCATGGACAATAAATCGCCCACATTAAAAGGTCAAAATGCCTATTCCTAGTACAGTATGTGCAATTGAAAATGTCAGGTTCTTCTGATTCAACAGGGAGAAATCATGATGTACGCACTAGCCCATTCTATAAAAGTAAAAATAGCTTACTAATGGCATGTGTCTCCCTGAAGGCGTCAGCACTCAGCAGTATAATTGGAATCAAACCCAACAGCATTAAAGCAAAAGGTCATGTGAGGGTCTGTACAATCCTTAGCTTACAACGTTGTGTAATGAGAACGGCTGCAGCATGTGTGTGGGCCCCCAGCGGGAATCGTACCCCTAACCCCAGCGTTGCACCACCATGTCACGCTTCCAGCCATTAAACCACGCAGAGGGCCGCCATGCAGGTAGTGGAAATCTCGCTTGAAGCTGCAACTTTAAATACACCCAGCAGAGTGAGTGCCAGAGCCAGGCAGAACCAATACAGCCTGCAGTTACACTTAGTAGCGTGTGGGTGCCGTGCATGGGGAAATAGCCGATCTACAAGCCCACAACGTCCCGCGTTGTGTGCTCGTAGATGGGCTATTTTCCACGCGCGACACAGGCACAGCAACCAGCGATAAACCACGCAGGCCTAATTCTCCTTGTTATATGATGATGAAACCCGACATTAAATTGTCAGGAAAAGTGCCAATGAATGTTAATAGCTGTCTTTTCCAGTCAAATGAGGGGAAGATTATAGGCAGGCAGACTGCAGAGTTTGTGTTTGTGCATATAATTAGGCTATATGTGTCTGCTATAGGACTGAAGGGCATGCAGTCATTTAAACGTGTGTGTCTGAGTACTGAAGGATGACTCTGGCTGGACACTTCAGTTGAATACAAAGTCTTACTCATGTTGACTATCTTGTTTTGTTTTAGTTTGTAGACTGGCTGGCTGGCTGACTGACTGGCTGGCTGGCTGACTGACTGACTGACTGACTGGCTGGGTAAGTGACTGGCTGGCTGGCTGGCTGAGAACTTGCCTTTTTGTCTGTATCTTATTGTACAATTTACTTTGTCTGAGATGTGTCTTCTAGCTGGGTTTGTACATTATGTGTGATAGCTTATCATTGCATTGTAGGCTACCATTTTCTCTACCATATTGATGCTGGTTGAGCAGTGAGCTTCAGTTCATACCTACGCTTTTCTCACCGTCTGTGTAGGAGGAAAGAAAGATTGTTAGGTAACGAGTGAGAGGAGGAGGAGGAGGAGGAGGAAGAGGAGGAGAAGAGAGCACCAAGTAAAATTACAGCATGGAGAGAGAGAGAGAGAGAGAGAGAGAGAGAGAGAGCATATACGTTTTAGGGAGGGATAGAGGATGGGAGGGACAGAATGATAGAGGGGAGATTTAGGGAGTGCAGGAGGGCTGCATGGAGGAAGGACAGGGCGACAGACAGGAGGGCTGCATGGAGGAAGGACAGGGAGACAGACAGGAGGGCTGCATGGAGGAAGGACAGGGAGACAGACGGGAGGGCTGCATGGAGGAAGGACAGGGAGACAGACAGGAGGGCTGCATGGAGGAAGGACAGGGAGACAGACAGGAGGGCTGCATGGAGGAAGGACAGGGCGACAGACAGGAGGGAGAGGGAGAGGCAGGAGGGCTGCATGGAGGAAGGACAGGGAGACAGACAGGAGGGAGAGGGAGAGGCAGGAGGGCTGCATGGAGGAAGGACAGGGCGACAGACAGGAGGGCTGCATGGAGGAAGGACAGGGCGACAGACAGGAGGGAGAGGGAGAGGCAGGAGGGCTGCATGGAGGAAGGACAGGGAGACAGACAGGAGGGAGAGGGAGAGGCAGGAGGGCTGCATGGAGGAAGGACAGGGCGACAGACAGGAGGGCTGCATGGAGGAAGGACAGGGCGACAGACAGGAGGACTGCATGGAGGAAGGACAGGGCGACAGACAGGAGGACTGCATGGAGGAAGGACAGGGCGACAGACAGGAGGACTGCATGGAGGAAGGACAGGGAGACAGACAGGAGGGCTGCATGGAGGAAGGACAGGGAGACAGACAGGAGGGAGAGCAGGAGGGCTGCATGGAGGAAGGACAGGGAGACAGACAGGAGGGCTGCATGGAGGAAGGACAGGGCGACAGACAGGAGGGAGAGGGAGAGGCAGGAGGGCTGCATGGAGGAAGGACAGGGAGACAGACAGGAGGGAGAGGGAGAGGCAGGAGGGCTGCATGGAGGAAGGACAGGGCGACAGACAGGAGGGCTGCATGGAGGAAGGACAGGGCGACAGACAGGAGGGCTGCATGGAGGAAGGACAGGGCGACAGACAGGAGGACTGCATGGAGGAAGGACAGGGCGACAGACAGGAGGGAGAGGGAGAGGCAGGAGGGCTGCATGGAGGAAGGACAGGGCGACAGACAGGAGGGCTGCATGGAGGAAGGACAGGGCGACAGACAGGAGGGCTGCATGGAGGAAGGACAGGGCGACAGACAGGAGGACTGCATGGAGGAAGGACAGGGCGACAGACAGGAGGACTGCATGGAGGAAGGACAGGGCGACAGACAGGAGGACTGCATGGAGGAAGGACAGGGAGACAGACAGGAGGGCTGCATGGAGGAAGGACAGGGAGACAGACAGGAGGGAGAGCAGGAGGGCTGCATGGAGGAAGGACAGGGAGACAGACAGGAGGGAGAGGGAGAGTATATTGTCCTTATCGCCCTCCTCCAGAAAACCAGCTTCTTAATGGTCCGCTGTGAAGGAGCAACGAGGCTCAGGGCTGATGCCGCCTGATTAGAACCTCCACTGAACCTCTCACATCAAAGGGGAGAGAGAGAGAGACACACACACACACACACACACACACACACACACACACACACACACACAGAGAGAGACAAACAGTAGGTGGAGGCTGAAGGTGAAACTATCATTTCTTACTTCCTGTAAAGTATGCATGGAATACGTTGCACAATGACTTTGAATTGATTTAAGCAAATAATGCATTTTTATTTTTGACCACATGAACCCCAGCGTCTCTAATCTCGGCATGTCATGAAAACATCCGGCGATCATCCTGAGCCGACGGCGTGCTGAAGTGTGACGCGCTGTGAGCTTGTATACATCGACAATACACGGCCAAGAGATTTAGTGTAGATGGGGAAAAGGAGGGGGTATAGATAGACCCCTGTGTCTTATCATCGAAGTGTTTAACCCATTCTGGGCGGGCACCCATTTTGGTGTTAGCACTATGTTATGCTTTAGCTATTGAAAAATAGCAGATCTACAAGCTCATAGCGCGCCACCGAGTGGCGCGCTACGAGCTTGTAGGTCTGCTATTTTTGAAAAATCGAAGAACGACTGACATTTTGAGAATCTGATCTCAGGTCAGAATGGGTTCATCAGACCAGTGTGTGTCCGGTGGAAACCTCATATGAATCTGATCTCAGGTCAGAATGGGTTAACCCGTTTAGACGATTCAAAAAATAACTTGAAAGAAGAAAGCAAAAAGCAAGCACTCACAGGTTGAGTAATTCCACGTCATAATGTAACGGGTGCACGTACGGTTCTGGAAGATACAGACTGTAGAAATGAATAGCAGGCAGCACTCACGTTGTATCCTGGAAGGATTCTTGTTTTATTTTGTTCCACCCTAGCAGAAAATAACAGTGTGGATGTTTCGGCCCAATAAGGGCCTTCCTCAGCGTGAATCTAGATTGTTCCTGCGTATAGGTGTCACTTATAAAGAGGACCTGGGTGCCACGCACAAAGCAGTCCGGGTGCACCAATAGTTATACATCATTATTTTCTGTTACATAGTTTTCTTTTCAACATGAAGTGTGGTATTATTTAAGACAAGAAAACAGTAAGGAAAAAAAGAAAAGAAAACACAAATATAAAAGTATCAATGATGGATCAAATTTATGTTGTTTACACAAGCTGGACCGGACAAATAGGAGCAACAGTGTGGAACTAAGGCACCCCACGAAGCCGTGAGTCTGATATGTGTACCGTACAGTGCCTATACCAGAGAAGCCTAGAACTGATGCTCCCCCTCAACTCCTGTTCCTCATCCTCCTTTTTTTTTTAATTCTTGGAATACATAAACCATTCTTAATTGCCTTTAGGCACATTCCACCTAGGGGTCACCTGAAGCTCATACCCAGAATCTATCTAGGGCCACTTGGTCTATGGCCCCCCAAGTGATGCCCCAGGCAGAGATTCTGTAGACGTGCAGGCAGAGATTTGGTGGCCTATTTGTGTGATGTTGTTTCCTTTTGTCTTTCCAATGCATGTGTGCTGCTTCAAAATTGTGCTGCTTGACCAAGCAGGTCTCCCTCGAAAAAAGGTGCCTAGTCTGCCTACATACCCTGGTTAAATAAAGCTTACATAAAATGTATTAAATGATCATCTCTCTCTCTCTCTCTCTCTCTCGCTCGCTCGCTCGCTCTCTCTATATCCCCATCTCTCTCTCTTTTGTGTTCCCTCACTCGCCCTCTTTTTAATTCACTGTCTTTCATTCTCTCTCCCACTTTCATTCTCTCTCTCTCTCTCTCTCTCTCTCTCTCTCATCCACATATACACAGCCATTTTATCCCAACGGCCCTGCATAAGGGGATCCACTGAAAGGGGGTGTGAAGGAAGGGGACGGGAGGAGGAAAGGAGACGAGAGGGGAGCTAAAGAGGAGGTGGGTGAGGATAGAGATAGAGATGGAGGTGGAATGGACAAAGAGGAGGTGGTGAGGATAGAGATGGAGGTGGAATGGACAAAGAGGAGGTGGGTAACTGTTAATTAGCACAGTTTGATTCATTGATTGACTTATACTGTATTAAAATCACACCTGTGTGAAGCTCCAATCAATTATTGACCTTATACCAACCTTGAAACATACCTTAGACCCAGAATGGTGGTCCCTTATTGGCCAAGAATTTACACCGACATACCGGCAGCCGATTTGCTCAGACACGTGATTGATTGATTGATTGATTGATTGAAATATTTATTAACAGAATTACAGTACATTTCAAGCACAACTCGATACAAAGACTGTTAACTGTGAGTGGACGTATGACGTAAATTCTCCATTGTCAATGGCATTTAATGTTTGTGTTAAGACAGAATCTACACTATAGCTGTTTATAGGAGGGGCTAGTGCCCCTCAAAAATGTGGTAACAGTACAATAGAAATGATGTGAGCAATGCTATAAGGATAACACAAAAAAAAAGCTGGCTTGTTTCCATTGTGGTCCTGTGTATTGAATTCATAATCAAGACAAGACATATCTGCTGGCAAGCTATAGAAGTCTCGTCTAGGTCCTGTTTTTGAATGAGGATCACACCGTTTGATGGCAGGCGGTATAGGGCGTTCCACATTTTGGTGGCAGAATAGTAGAATGCATTCATCTCCATGTTGGTGCAGAAGAGATGAGTGGAACTCACTCTGGTTTTATGCCAGTGGGCGTCTCTCACTCTAGTGAAGTAGTTATTCAGATACAGTACATGCATGGGCACTGATCTGATCCCGTATCTTGAAGACAATGCTCATTGTGAGTTGAGTTGCTGTACTGGTCTGTCCTCTACCTAGAGCCATCCCAGCCTAGAAAGAGAGTCCTGAGAGTGAAGGTTCGCAGTAGTCTAATGAGTTTGTTTTGAGAGGTCTCTATAGTTTTGATTCTAGTGACATTGAGGCGTACTTGCATACAGTGATGGGCAAGCTACTTGGAAAATGTAGTAAGCTACACTACCAGTTACTCTCTATTAAATATAGCTCAACTACAACAAAGCTATCCCCAGATAATTATAGCAAGCTACACTATAAGCTACATGGCAAAAGTAGCTAGCTACATGGACACTACTTTTTTTTTAAATATTTTTTATCAACTTCATGATCAAGTTTCCACCGAACAAATAGCCTAATAGGCAGGCAAAAATGCTGAGTTTGGTTGTTTATTAAAAAACAAACTGGAAACAAGCCCTCTGTCTGGCTTTTGGTGTCAACTTTTTCACATTTACTTGTATTAATGTACCTTGCGGTGTGGCTGATTCATGTGTTCAGTGTTGGGAAAGTTATTTTTTTTATTAACTATAGTTCAGTTCACAGTTATTTTTTTTTAAAGGAACTAATTCAGTTAATAATTCAACATTTTGAACTAAAGTTCATGGTTCCAAAAAATGAACGATTTTAGTTATTTTTTGTTCTTTTTTTAAATTATTATTATTGCCACAGCCTAGCCATTTGCGCACCAGCTGAGAGACAGGGATTTAGACTAGAGTTTCCCAAAGTGGGGTCCGGGGACCCCCAGGGGTACCTGAGGGAGTTCCAGGGGGGACCCATCTATTTTGTTCATGTTCATAAAGTGCTAAAGTGTTTAAAGCAGTGGTTCCCAAACTTTTTCATGTCAAGGACCCCCAAATTGACACTACATAGCCTGTGGACCCCCATTTGAAAAGATATGCCAGGGACCCCCATAAGAGAAGACGTACACATTTAGACGTCTACATTTAGACGTCTACATTTAGACGTACACATTTAGACGTCTACATTTAGACGTCTGTATACATTTAGACGTCTACATTTAGACGTCTGTATACATTTAGGCAGTGTCCCCCCGAGTGCCTCTCCAGTGTCCCCCCGAGTGCCTCCCCAATGCCTCCCCAGTGTGCCCCCCGAGTGCCTTCCCAGTGCCTCCCCAGTGTGCCCCTGACTGCCTCCCCAGTGTCTACCCAGTGCCTCCTCAGTGCCTGCCCAGTGTCCCCCAGTGTCCCCCCAGTGTCTCCAATAGCAATACAAGAGCAATAATACAAATGAATCTTAATGTATTAATCCAATTAATGAATTAATTAATCAAAATTGCGGCCTGTGCCCAGCACCATGCCAAACCTTTTTCCTGCAGGAAACACTGCTTGTGGTTGTAAATATATTGTTATCCGTGTTGCGAGGATGAGGGGGTACCTGGAAAAATATATACCCCAAAAGGGGTACCTGGTCCAAAAAAGTTTGGGAACACCTGGACTAGAGAATGCGGGTGGCCTGTTTGTTTGTGTCAGACTCTTCTTATCTAAACCAACCAATCATGGATTTCTTTCCAGGGATTTTTTCCCCCCACAAAACTTTATTTAAGAGTAAATTTGTAACTTTGTAGCTTTTGTTGAAAGCTACGTCACTACTTGGGTATAAAAATAGCTACACTACAAAAAACGCTACTTGGTTCAAAAGGAGTGAAGCTACCATCAAGCTACTGATAAATGTAGTAAGCTATGTAGCTTCGCTACTTGTAGCTAGCTACTGCCCAACACTGCTTGCATATATATTATATCTAGTCAAAATGGCACTGGATGACTGAGTGCTCCAGCTAAACACGGAGATGCTGCCCAAAATCTTCTTCTTAATTGGCTGACTTATTTTCTCACTGGAAAGATTGTTATCCAAAGTATGTATATGACCCAGATACGTAACCTCCTCTTTGCTTGTCACCAACTCTAACAGTAAAGTGACCTTATACTGAGGCTCATTTTGAACCCAAAATGAATTAATACATTTTCACCCATGGGTGCAAGAATAACATATGCATTTTTTTGTCTTGCTCGGAGCTAAAGGCCTTTTCAACCTTCCTGCATTTTGTGGTTTGAAAAGTGGGGTCCTTGAGGGGGGCTCTAGTGTAGGGGGTCCCCAGCAAAATGATAGTTAGAAAACAAAACGACGTGTGCGCGTGCATGTGTGTGTGTGTGTGTGTTGCATTGATGCACATGCTACTCTCTCTCTCTCTCTCTCCATAGATTATCCATAGATGATCCTTTCACTCTATGCCTTATTTTGTTATCATTCTCTACACATCTACTCTCTCTCTCTCTCTCTCTCTCTGCATTACCATACAGAGTAGGCTAAGTAAGATGGCGCTGGTTGGTTCTAATCTGTGAGGCGCCGCTAACAAAATGGAGGGTGTCATCTGAGGTCGCAGAGCTGTCATCAACCACCAACCCCTCACATCTGGCACACACACACACACACACACACACACACACACACACACACACACTAGAGGTGTATGCGGCGAGTGAGAGACTTATATCCATAATTAGGTTTGACACATCATGGCATAAATGCTCCAAATCACATCTGACAGCTTCACGCACGCACGCACGCACACACACGCACACACGCGCGCTCACACACGCGCACTCACACACACACACACACACACACACACACACACACACACACACACACACACACACACACACGTGCGCTCACACTTCCATGTGTGTAGCGGACCACCTTGATGGAAAGAGACATTGACAGGCATCAGAGTGTGTTTCCACATGCACAGTGCAGCTTTAATGTGTGGAGGTGATGTGTTTTGTTTTGTTCAGTAGTTGAAGTCATCAGACATTTAGAGGCCACTTCTACACATGCACACGATGATGAGACGCAGGCTCAGCCGGGGCACGCTGCCGTTTCTTTATTGTCTGCTATAGAGCGAGCTCTGTTCCTGCGTTTATGTGTCACCCGGGACTATACGCGATAAACTGACAGTCAGGCGGCCGGTCGATTTTCATCCACACAAGAATTATCATCACCTCTTGAAGTTATTATTATTATTTTTTAAATAATTTAAGAAATGTAATTACCTATAGGTCACTCTGAATGCGATTGATTATTCAGCCTCACAGCCTAGGGGTGGGTGAGCATGCATGGGTCCTTCCTCGGGTTGAGTACAGAGTGACGTAGAGGGTGCGCTGTGACTGGCCAGTCGCTGTGATTGACAGCCTACACCTAAACCTGACCCTAACCTCAGTAAAACTATACCTAAACCTAACCCTAACCTTAACCTCAGCAAAACTATACCTAACCCTAACCCTAACCTTAACCTCAGTAAAACTAAACCTAACCCTAACCCTAACCTTAACCTCAGTAAAACTAAACCTAACCGTAACCTTAACCTCAGTAAAACTACACCTAAACCTAACCTCAGTCAACTATAACTAAACCTAACCTCAGTAAAACTAAACACAGTGGCTCGGGCGTTTTCAAGAACCCGGAAGGCTATGCATGGCTATGCACCGACCGTGCCACCCGTTTGTGCCCACCGGTAGGTAGGTATAGGTGGGCTCGAACGGGTGGCACGATCAAGGTTTTCAAGTGGGCCTTGATCCAGAAAACGTTGTGAACCAACTGGGACAGGCAAATAAAGCATAGCCGAGGCAGAAGAGAGAGAGAGAGAGAGAGAGAGAGAGAGAGAGAGAGAGAGAGAGAGAGAGAGAGAGAGAGAGAGAGAGAGAGAGAGAGAGAGAGAGAGAGACAAAAGTATGAAGAGATTGGCACAAAAGAGGAGGAATCACAAACAGGGAAGTGACACAAAAGAGTGAAAGATGAATTCCCACTGTGTCAGTGCGAGCGAGCGAGCGTGCATGCGTGCGTGCGTGCGTGCATGTGCGTGCGTGCGTGCGCACGCAAGCCTGTCACTAGCAGTATCCCTGCCATGCAGTTATGAGAGCTGCAAATACTTTGGTGCTAATAGACAGATTATGGCAAGAAACCAAGCATGTCCTCAAATCCTCTTAGCAAGACTCTACCTTTTTATTTATTTATTTTCCTGACATATTCCTTTCTTTCTTCCTCCCCTCTCTCCCTCTCTCTCTCTCTCTCTCTCTCTCTCTCTCCCTCTCTACCTCCGTGGCCCTGGCATTGTCTCGCTGAATGCATTTCATGTTTTTTGTCTGATGCTGGGTGGTAGTACGTTCTCTCTCTCTCTCTCTCACTCCCCCCCTCCCCCCGCCGTTTTCAAAAGGCACTTTATTTGTTGTCCCTGGGGAGTGCTACATTATGCATTAACCTGTTCAATTATGCATTCATTTATGCAGGCGTTGCCTTATGTAAATGCACTTTATGATTAAACAAATTGTTTCACTGTTTGGCCGCGTGTTCCTCCTCGTGTTGAGTGTTTGCCAGTGACATCATGCAACGGCAGTAAAGGGATATATGTCTTTTAGTGTTTAGTGTGTGTGTGTGTGTGTGTGTGTGTGTGTGTGTGTGTGTGTGTGTGTGTGTGTGTGTGTGTGTGTGTGTGTGCGCATGTGTGTGTGTGTGTGTGTGTTTACCCAGTACTTGCCATACAACACTTGGTATAGGGTTCCCAGTTTTATATTATAACTGAACGAGCATAAAGACATTTTCATTTCACCCTTCCTAGTAGTGTCTAGGGCAGTGGTTCCCAAAGTGGGGTCCGGGGACCCCCAGGGGTACCTGAGGGAGTTCCAGGGGGGACCCATCTACCTTGTTCATGTTCATAAAGTGCTAAAGTGTTTAAAGCAGTGGTTCCCAAACTTTTTCATGTCAAGGACCCCCAAATTGACACTACTTAGCCCGTGGACCCCCATTTGAAAAGATATGCCAGGGACCCCCATAAGAGAAGACGTACACATTTAGACGTCTACATTTAGACGTCTACATTTAGACGTACACATTTAGACGTCTACATTTAGACGTACACATTTAGACGTACACATTTAGACGTCTACATTTAGACGTCTACATTTATGATGAAAAATGATGAAAAACGGCGTGCCATAGTATGCAGTACGATATGGGCTATAGCCCACGGTCCAAAATGATGAGAAACGAGGCTAACTTTTTTTTTTGCACAAATGCACATATGCACCTACACACGCACATGCGTATGCACACCTGGACCTGTAAATTAACAACACAAAAACTAAGGCACTGGTGTCGGACTTCTGGTTTACCGGAACGGGGTTCAACTCCCTGCAGTGCCCTGCTCAATGTGTTGTATTTACATGGTTCATTGGAAATTGGCAATTGCGGAACCCTGACATAATTTTATAGCTAAACGGACAGAATTCTATTTCGCGGAAATTGCGGAAACCACACTTCCACCACACATCTCTCTATGCAAAATAAAACCTGCACACTCCCACAAAACATATAGACTACATTGCATTCGCCAAAAATGTCTTATTTACTGTTTAAATATTACTTTTCTGACCTAATAGACAGGGGGTACATGAGCACATGGCCGTTCATTCGTGCTCTATCTCCGACCAAACCACACTTCCACCACACATCTCTCTATGCAAAATAAAACCTGCACACTCCCACAAAACATATAGACTACATTGCATTCGCCAAAAATGTCTTATTTACTGTTTAAATATTACTTTTCTGACCTAATAGATAGTTGGAGGACTATGAAAAACTGGAATTATGTTTTAGGAAAGGTACTTTTGCTTTGGCAGACTTTTTATGCAGGGCGTGGGAAATAAGGCAGAATGTTTTGTTTGTGTAAAAAAAAAAAAGGGAATATCAACAAAACATATCTGTTTATTGTACACAATGCAATATTGAATGCAATGATATGGTGTGTCCTGTAAGCCCATGTGGGCTGGGCGCCTTTGGTGCATGACACAAAAATAAAGAAATCTATCTATCTATCTATTCAGGCCCATTCAATTAATCTATCACTACATTAGTTGCCTGTTCAAAACTAAACTACACTTTATGAAATCATTGTTGCAGCCTACACACATATATTCAGGCCCATTCAGAACACATTTCCCAAAAGGGGGGCGAAATTCTAGTGATTATTATTTGTTCACTAATACTGTAGCTCTTTGTCCTTGTTTATAGTGACTTGACTACACTGTGTTGCTGATCTATGCTGCTGTGGACACTCACCTCACCTGGCTGTCACTCAATTGAGGATGCCCCGCCCTGTCCCAGCTGTAGCTCATACTTGATTAGGGCCTAGGGGCTGTTTTGTCAGTTTTTCGATCCCCAGCAAGCAGACAACACCATCATGATGTGATTCTTTAGTTGAGTTTCTGTAGTTCTTATGGGCTGGTCGTAAGTATTGTTTGGTATATTTTTATTTTCTGGTTAGTTTAGTTTCGTTTCTGGTTCGTTTTGGTAGTTTATGGGGGTCTGCCATGGTGACATTGATCGGTGGCTAAAGTCCCTTTTCTTTTTTATTAAGTTTGGCCAGCCCATCCTTTCTTTTGTTTGGTCTAAGGGCTTTATTTGGGTCATAGTTTTGTTTTATACATGAGACTTTTTTTTTGTTTGCCTACAAACTTCTGATGTGTTTGACTTTAAAATAAAAGTTCATTGTACTTTTGACCTGACTTTTGTCTTATTATTGTATGGCCCTTTTTAAAGGGCCGTAACACTAGTGCTCATGATAAAATGGTACAATTTGTTTTTACAATGTCTGTTAGTCATAATGAGGACTGGTACCAGTGACATGCATTATAGAAAATAGCCAATCTACAAGCTCACAATGCGTTTACCTTGTAGATAGGGTATATGATATTTTCAAACTTTATTTTTATTTTTAAGACTTTCTGACATTCTGCATATTGAGTATGGCTACTTTTACTTTTGGTACTTTATGCATAGGCCTATTTTTATGTCAAATACTATTGTACTGTAGTGTTCCTCAAGTACATTTTGAATAACGGATTTTCACTTAACGGGGTATTTATACAGATTGGTACTTTTACTTTTGTTTATGTAAGAAATGAGAATACGGTAGGCTACTTTTCCCACCACTGCTGTTGTTGTGTTATTGGTGGACTACGTCACGTACTTGACTTGAAGGTGACGCAAGCTGCAGGCGGGCTCTTTGAAGTCATCTGGCCACGCCCTCACCAACACAGCTGCAAACCCAAACAAACTGACAGAGCGCGACACCGACAGACAAACACATTATTCGTTATATTTGGAAGTAAAACACGGTGAAATAAACAACGTATGAACTTAAAAAGTAACATTAACACCTCGTGGAAGTTAAAGGTAGAAGTGGAGGTGTGCCAGCTAGTATTGTCGGCTTGTGAAACTGCTTATGTGTGACAAGCTGACAGGCAGCAGGTGAAAGTGAGGTTCATTATCATCGTTTTCTTTCCAACTTGTTTATTCTCCAGCCAGGTGAGTTTAACGTCCGTCCACACGCGTCTCTTACTAGAAATGAATTGTACTTGATAAAACAAGCCGGTATTTGGGATAAAGCACTGCGGAGTGAAGTGTAATGCTGATGCAAATAGCCCTAGAATGCCTGTGATATACACACGCACGTCATAGCCCTAGCCCAGCATGTCTGCAATGTTATGAAATATATGGGGGGGAGGGGGGGGGGTCACAGCTCCAAATATGCTTGTATGATTCAGTATGAAACCTCATACTGAGCTGTTTACCAATGACTGTTTAATTGAAAGTAATAATAATAAAACTTTATTTGTATAGCACCTTTCATGATAGCCCAAATTTTTAGATTCTCGTAGAGGTTTTTTTCGATTCTGACGAAAGAGATTCGTCAGAATCGAAAAAAACCTCTACGAGAATCAAAACATTTGGGCTACTTTCATGACATGAAATGCAGTTCAAAGTGCTTTACAGAGCAATGGAGAAAAGAAAAGAAAAGCAAGGCATAAACATTAAAAAACAAGCAGTAATGCAATACAGTGTCGAGGACATGAATAACAAAAAATAAAAGATAAATTAAAAGCAAGGGTGTAGAAGTGGGTCTTGACTTGAGCTGTGCTTTAAAAATATCTACAGAGGCTGCAGAAAGTGATGCAAGTTTAAAAATCCCACCATTATTCCTGCCTATTACAAATAGGCCTAATAGCCTATATACTGGAGAACTTCTGCATGTATATTTAGCAGGGGGTGACTGACATTTCAACTTGTCTTCCTCAGAGTCAAACATTATTATACTATTTGTTTGATGAAATGAAAGCATGAATGCCTTTTTAAGTCATAAGTGGGTATGCCTACATAAATCGGTATGGCCTATGTATGTATGCTAATCTAGGAATTATCATTTTATTTTGGAAATGCAGTTCTACTGGCAGTATAATTATGACACAGTTGACAGTAATAAAAACTGTAAATGAAAAAAAAAAAAAACCCGAATTCATAATATATAAAAACAAATATTTAATGAGAAATCTAACGTGTGTGCTCCCATACACCCCCTGCACAATGTACAGTTTAATGTTGAGTTAAGTTTAGAAGCAATTTAAATTAGAAATTACAAATACAATAAAGTCGAGTACTTTGTTGTCTCCACCAGGCCGAAGGCATGGGGGGGGGGGCGACCGGGAGGGAGTATGTTTTGCACTCCGTCCAATCCATCTGCGTACAGCTAATCTCTGGCACCGTTCAAATATCTGTCAACCATCCAATAAAAAACTAACGTTAGCACGGCCCCATTGACTCAATGGCTGGCAAGGAATCATCTGGAATACTTTGTATGTGATGATCATTTTAGCATACCCTCTGACTACTACCTGTACTGTTACTAATCATGTTAATAAAGTTTTCAATCAATCAATCAGGATACAGGATACAGTATAGGCTACATATACTAGGCTGTAGGTTGTGTTGTGACAGAGTACATTATACCCTATTGGCCTGAATATAAGACTATTTTTTTCCAATGGAAATATCCTAAAAAACTGGGTCCTACTATTTCACATTCAATGTTATTTTTCCACAAATGAGTCTTGTAAAAATGGGGGTCGTCTTATAATCAGTCGTCTTATATTTGGGACAATACGGGTACATAATATTTGATCTTGATCACTTCCATTTGTTTCTTTCTTTACCATAGGAGCAATGTACACAGGTACAATAGCAGGTACTACGAATCTCCTTCAAAGCCCTGGTCTTCACTGCAGCCCAATACTGTGAAGTCTGCATGCCAAAGAGGTTGGTACTCGTCCTACCTGCCAGTCCTAGCAGGAATTGCCCCGGCCGGCCTCCGACGAGAGGCTGCTGTACCCTCTCGACCTGTCAAGGAAAGCCCAGACACTTGACTTGGAAATATCCTGCATGACTGCACTAAACACAGCATTCCACTCATACGACAAGGAGACACAAGCGGTCAGTTATCCTAAGGACCTGTCTACAAAGGAAGGAAGCAGGAGTGGGAGAGTGAGGCTGGGGCCCTGCACGTTGTCACCGCTACATCTGGGACACAGGAGACTGCGTCAAAGGAGAATACAGGTGAACAGACTGTGTACTGGGGTTGGCTGCTAAAAAAAACATCTATGAAGTAGTTTTAGGACCTAGTAAACAGTGCAGTATGCAAGTGCGGGGAAATTGAGCAGTGTGTGTGTGTGTTTACCCAGTACTGGCCATACAACGCTTGGTATAGGGTCCCCAGCTTTATATTATAACTGAACGAGCATAAAGACATTTTTATTTCACCCTTCCTAGTAGTGTCTAGAGGACGACTTTACCCACTTTCAACCCATCTTCATATAATTGGTCGTCACTAATTGTTATATACTTGCATATATGCACCTTGCTCCACAGCAATATGATTATTATTTGTTCACTAATACTGTAGCTCTTTGTCCTTGTTTATAGTGACTTGACTACACTGTGTTGCTGATCTATGCTGCTGTGGACACTCACCTCACCTGGCTGTCACTCAATTGAGGATGCACAAGAACTTACACAACCGAAGTAGCAACTGTCTCAAATAGAAGAACAGCTCAAGGTAAGAAGGAAGCTTGTTTAGTTTTTTCTTTGCTGCTGCTGCTTGTGTTGCATGTGACTTTTTGTTTGGGACCCAACAATGACTGGGTGGAAATGACACATGTTCAGTTAATTTGTATGTCTCTGGAATTGATGTGGATCTACACTTTGAATGCTGTTTTGTGTGCCATTGAAGGTAGTGAGTTTTTGTTCTTGGACTTCCTTTTAAGTTCAAGCTAGAGGTTTTGGGCTGTGACACAGCCATTCATTCCAAATGTCCATTTGGAATTGAAGACTGATGTGGGTCTATACTGCTGTGACTGTTGACTTAAATGTAAGGTTGTGAGTTGTTATAGAGAGATGACTTCCGCACACCCGGTAGGTAATTTGGAGCGGGTGCGATGATGACGAGGCATGTTATACAATGTGGAAAGGAGAGACACCCGCACACCGCCACTTGCTGGGTTCAGAGCATTTATTGAAGCAACGTTTCGGTCTTGCGACCTTCCTCAGGCTATGAGTTTGTGAGTTGTGACACGGTGGCTGTATTGGTTCATGACGTCTGTACTAGGCGTATTCCTCATGGACATTATTCATGCATTCTTTCTCTCTCTCTAAATTAGACGTTCAGACTAGATCTTTACCCCATCCATATTTTTCCTATATTCTGTAGTGTGGCTTCACCGCTGAACTGTATGGATTGTGAATGATATGGTTTGTGTTCACGCACTGCAGACTGTACGCATATTGTAGTAACTATTCAGAGCAGGGGTGGGCAATGATTTTTTCCCAAGTGACCACATGAGAAACAGAAAATATTGTGGAAGGCCGGGCCAAAAGGCTGAACTCAATTCAGCATACTATTAATTTATTTTTGTATTTCTATATAACAAGCTGACAAGCTAGTAAGAGTATACCACTATGCTATTATTACCTCTGGCTCTGACTTACCTCTGATGACTAAATACTTAGTAGTCCATATTTTGTTGAAACCTCTGCATTCGGCACCAACCTTTCTTTGTTTTGGCATGAGCAGACATTTTTGTGGGGTGAGGTAGGAAGGTAACAGGTTGTCAATGGTGCACAATTCAAGGCAAGAACAGATTGCGTGTATGTGAATAAAGTAAACAGGCTTCAAAATAAAAAAAGGCAGTTTTATTAATTAAGGCCTTATTCATAGTCCAGTTTTCGGTGAAGAGGTGACCACCAAAACGGTTCACTGGACTATGAATAGGCCGTTAGTCCACGCATAAGGTAAAATTAGAAAGTATGTTTCATATTCTAATTTCCAAGTAACCTTTCAAGGGCCGGTCAGAGTCAGCCAAAGGGCCGTATTTGCCCCACCAGGCCATGTAATGCAAAGGTCTAGAGAGGTTTAGAGCGAACTTACTATTAAATCTGTTCATGTGTTTCTTCATAGTAATTGATACTTTGTGTGGTTAAAGTAATATTCACCCAAGAAATCACTTTATTTTTATCAACATCATTTACCATGGTGTTGTCTTTGACTCACTCATTGTTACTTGTTAGTTTGTAAAACATTCCTTAAAAGTGAATTCAGAAATCAAATCAGAATCCAAAAATTAAGAAAAAACGTGATGAATGGAATGAATAATAGACTCCACGTAACAACCAAACTATATTGTGTGTGTGTGTGTGTGTGTGTGTGTGTGTGTGTGTGTGTGTGTGTGTGTGTGTGTGTGTGTGTGTGTGTGTGTGTGTGTGTGTGTGTGTGTGTGTGTGTGTGTGTGTGTGTGTGTGTGTGTGTGTGTGTGTGTGTGTGTGTGTGTGTGTGTGTGTGTGTGTGTGTGTGTGTGTGTGTGTGTGTGTGTGTGTGCGTGCGCGCCACACAATATTTGTCCCTGGCGTAAGTCAGACATTATGTTAATGAAAGCCGGTCTCTAACATTGGCCAACCACAGTCATGTTTTCACCCATACCAATGACAAGCAGGGATATAGTTTGTTTTTCTGACCTGTTCAGTTTGTGTACATAAATAAGTGTCGTAACCTTTGACACAGAAAATATGTTACCATTCGAATAATTTGCACACAGACATTGGGACCCCAGCTGGCCCTGACTACATTTTCATGACAAAAGGCCATGACATTGCCTTCTCTCTGGCTTGCCCAGCTATAATACCGTTGCTTGGCTGTTCTCATCTGATACTGTGTGTATGTTGTGGATCTCGAGCAACGACGCAGTGTGCCAAAAAAGCAGGAAATGTTCCACCAGAATGTCATTGCTTCAGCAAAAACCGTCACTTCTGCAATGGAATAAGGAGGGGGAGTGAAAAAAAAATGAATGATGAATAATAAATAGCTTTATTTTAGGTCAGGATACAATGTCAAAAGATATTCTGGACAGTGTCCTATTGACTGCAGGAGGAGGGGTTTTGAAAATCCCCTTCAAGTTGCGGCAGACATCTTAATCATAGCTATATATAGCCTCTCCCCCCCCCCCTCCCATCTGACAAGAGAAATGAGCGAGCATTTAAGACAGATGAACTGTGTCTGCATGGCAGGGGTAGACTTATCTAGACCACAACCGCACCTTTTGATCTGTTCCAGAATCTTCCATTGGCTTCCATCTTGATACAGGGCTAGTATCTGATTTAGCCACACCATCCGAGGAATGAGAAATCTTTCTGGGGAGGAAGATGAATGGAATATGCATCGGGACAGCTTTCGGCTGCATAGCCCCGTGTCTACTTTTTCAAGGTCCCCCCCCCTCTCCCTCTCTCTCTCTCTCTCTCTCTCTCTCTCGTTTCCCCCTCATATCTAACCATTTCTGAATGATGTGGTTAAACAGTGCGGTCACGCCTTATGTGTTTCCTCTACGTTTTTCTCTCACTCTCTCTCTCTCACTCTCACTCATCGTCATGCCCTTTTTCTCCCTCGTTCCCCAACCCCCCCCCCCCCCCCTGTATATCTGCCTCCCTCTCTCTCTCTTTCTCTCTCTCTCTCTCTCTCTCTCTCTCTCTCTCTCTCTCTCTCATCATCATGCCTTTTTCTCCCTCGTTCCCCAACCCTCTCTCCCCCCTGTATATCTCCCTCCCCCCCCCTCTCTCTCTCTCTCTCTCTCTCTCTCTCTCTCTCTCTCTCTCTCTCTTTCACTCACTCACTCACTCACTCACTCACTCACTCACTCACTCCCTCACTCCCTCACCCCTCTATGTATGTATCTCTCTCTCTCTCCTCTCCCTCTCTCCCCGAGTGAGAGAGCAGCTCTCCCTCTCTCCCAGGGTGTGAGTGAGTGATGGCCGTTTCAGCGGGCCCATGCAGTGTGTGGTTTCCCAGATACAGAGGCACACATCAGAGGCAGAGCATTAGCTCTGTGCACATGCTCCAGGAGTTTGGCTTGGCTGAGGCCCAGGCTCTAACTACCTCCACCCCCCCCCGGCCGGCCTTCAGCGCTGCCTGCCAGGCCAGCCTCGGGCCCTCAGCCACACCACGACACACTATACCTGGAGCAAACTACACAGCTTCTATTAGGGCTTCCCTAAGGCCCTAATAGGGGAAATCGTATAGATCTACAAGCTCACAACACATTGCATGATTGTGGGCTTGTAGATCAGCTATTTTCACTATTTTAGGGGGGAAAAAATCACCTCCCGTGTGAAGTGAGGGACGCTCTTATCATTGTACATCATCATGACGTAACATGTCGATTTGCTCGTCCACATAAATTCTCCATTCATTGTAAATGGTTTGTGTAAGACGAAAATCTACACTAATAGCTGAATATAGGAGGGACTAGCGCCCCTAAAAAAATGTAGTCCTGGAAAATGTCTTAGGGCTTAAATATGACTTGAACAGGGCAGTTGAGCGTACACTAACACGTTGCTTGATACAGGTCTTTAGCAGTGGAAGGAATCTGTGTTTTGACCACTTTAACTAGGCTGTGTATTGTGTATGATGTTGTGTTGTGGCTATTGTTAAAGATAGTGAGTTATTGTGACATGGTACTGTACATTATACAGGTACAGTATGTGATGTGTAAATTTCTTTCATTCTTTCAGGCACTCGAGGCTTGTGGTGTTCCTCTCAACGTACTTGGGACCACAGTACTGCTAATGTCCACGCAGGCCCTGGTCTTCGCTGCAGCCCAATACTGTACCCCAGCCTGGTGTGTATGGACTCTAACATCCAGTTTGTTCAGTGCAGCAATGGCTGCTCAAGGGACACAATTCCTACCAAATCAAACTTTTTGCCTTTTTGTCCAGCAGATGACATGAGTCTGAGGTGACAATGTTGGGGATGATCAGTGCCATTCGCCACAGTGGGTGCTAAACGGAGATGGCGCACTGGAGACGCCGATGGAGGGCTCATCCGGGGATGAACTAGAGAAAGGGCGGTTTGACCCTGGCCATCTCTTACACAACTGATGAAGTCAGCTCAAGGTAGGAACATTTTGTTGTGCTGCTGTGATGTGTGTAATGTGATTTAAGCTGTTGTACTATTGCTGTCATTTTGGGAACCAGTGGCCCAACATGTTCAGTGGCTGTTTGTGGCTCTGGAATTGAATGCTGATGTGAACCTTTTGTATGTTGAGTTGTGTCTGTCATTGAAGACAGTGAGTTGTAAGTAACGGGGAATGAACAGCTATGTTTGTGGCTCTTGGTCACTTAAATTATCCTATGGCTATGTGTGAGTTTTCTATTTCCTTTTAAGTTCAAGCTAGCTGATGGCTAGCTGATGACTAGCTGATGGCTCAAGATGGCTGTGATTCTATGTCACAGCCATCAATTTGGTCAATTATTCCAATTTGGAACAATTGACTTATGTGGACTTACAGTATATTGCAGTGTCTTGAGTGTACAGGGTTTGATGAGGGCCCAGGTAGGGCCGGGCCTTAATTTTCGGGCCTGTTGAGAGCTATAGTTTTCGCTTTGCAGGTTTTCATAGTAATCTACGACCTACAGTCGCAACAAACATGGATAATTACTATTAAAACGATTGATGAGTGGATGTCATGATAAGAGTTGAAATTGGTTTGTTCAAGCCTACGTAAGCACCTCATAAATTGTTGTGCAGGAAGTACAGGAATACATGATTTGATTTTCATATGAGAATACAAAGAAATTGATTTGTAATTTAGTTTGTGCAATTGTTACCGTACAGGTCCTCAATATTTTCATTTCATCTCAACTTTAACCCATAAAACCGTGGCGTGGAGGCATCTGTGTCATTTTAGATGTTTGCTAAAACAGTAGATATATCATGGGTGGACAACTGGCGGCCCGGGGGCCACATGCGGCCCCCACCATTCACTTGATGCGGCCCGCATGTTAATATCAGAATACTGATATACTGTATTGATTTCAGCTGTTTACAATTCCAAACCCGCTTTAATTACTTCATGACTAGTATTAAATGACTAGTACTAAATGACTAGCATTAAAATGTTTATCTTTTGTGTCCAATGTAGTAACAGTTCATAAAGATAACAATAACTACATGCAT
>NC_137882.1:5221058-5321058 GCF_963924005.1 Protomyctophum bolini | reverse complement strand
CAGGTCAGAATGGGTTAATGCCACTCGGCAGCGTTTGTATATACGCTTCAGTAAGAGGTGTGAATGAATGGTTGTTTTTATTTAAGCGGTGCTAACCGCTCCAACGTGTGAACTTTCTGTTGTATGGGTGTCTATTAAGTTGCGTTCAGACCTGAATAGTTAGACCGGCGTGATTACATTCAAAGACGAGAAGTTGCACGAACGCGCGTGGGGCCATCTGGTGTCTAATTCTCCCGGCTGGAAAAAGTCAACTGAAGGAGACCTTCGCGACTCCACGCATCGCGTCCTGACAGCCAATCAGCACTCCTGAAATGTAGCTTTGGCTCTTTGGTTTTTTTCATCCAGTTCCAACTTATAGCTGCTCATAAATGTGGCCAAATTTGACTGAGGGACTGTCATTGGATCTTTTTGAATTTTCGTTTTCATATGAAAGCAGGGAATCATAGCTTCAAATTGATATATTGGTTGTTCAGTTCTCATCACTTCTGTGGTCTCTAACATAACATTACACCTATAGCTACATCATGTTTAAGCAATTATTTCATATTTATACATGTCGGTTTCAGCTCTGACACTTATTTCAGACATGCTCTAGTACGTATGTGAGGAGTTAATTTTGGATTTAAAAAGTTTTTCTCCTCTGGTGAAAAGCTGGAGGTTGCGCGATGGCAGGCTCTCAGTCAAATCTGGTCACAAATAATATAGTAGCAGGAATTATGTTAAATATATTGAACCGAATGTTTGACTTGTCTAGACAAACATTAAAAACGCCATTGACAATGGACAGAGTTTAATGTCTGTTTTGTCACTAACACAAACATTAAATGCCATTGACAATGGACAGAGTTTAATGTCTGTTTTGTCACTAACACAAACATTAAATGCCATTAACAATGGACAGAGTTTAATGTCTGTTTTGTCACTAACACAAACATTAAATGCCATTGACAATGGACAGAGTTTAATGTTTGTTTAGTCACTAACACAAACATTAAATGCCATTGACAATGGACAGAGTTTAATGTTTGTTTTGTCACTAACACAAACATTAAAAACGCCATTGACAATGGACAGAGTTTAATGTCTGTTTTGTCACTAACACAAACATTAAATGCCATTGACAATGGACAGAGTTTAATGTTTGTTTTGTGTGTCACTGAACAAATCGGCATATGATTTTATGTTATGATATCGCGAAATGGGGTGGTTCCCAATATGTACAGTATTGTGCCCCAACAGAGTCCCTTCCTAGAAATATAGGGTCACATAAGGCCTATATATAGTCATATAAGTGCAATTTCTATTTCAAGCGTGGCGGAGTGAAAGTCACATGTGCTTGCAAAGAAAAACAACAAACCTAACTTCTGTACTTGTAGTTTAACCCATTTTGGTCGGGCACCCATTTTGGTGTTATAGCATCATGTCGTGCTTTAGCTATTGAAAAATAGCAGATCTACAAGCTCATAGCGCGCCACCGAGTGGCGCGCTACGAGCTTGTAGGTCTGCTATTTTTGAAAAATCGAAGAACGACTGAAATTTTTAGAATCTGATCTCAGGTCAGAATGGGTTATTCAGACCAGTGTGTGTCCGGTGGAAACCTTGTGTGAATCTGATCTCAGGTCAGAATGGGTTAAACGTACTTTTGGAGATCCAGGCCTGGAGTCGTAGTAGAACAACAGAACTATAGTGGTCTCTGTGGGGAGTTGACACGTGGAGTGGCGCCGGGGCTCAGCAACCCAATCACAGCTTTGAGCCTTCAAAGAAAATATGGCGTCTCCACATTTTCCTATTTGACATGGTAATAATGCATCTACTTAAAACTGTAAAGTCTCCATCCGTGTCTCCCCCACTTTCACGAGCCCCGCATGTTTATCTCTCCGTTTTAATTAGTAAGTGACATTAATTTCTGCTTTTCCTTTTATCGCCTATCATTTACAAGCGTAGGGATGATCATGTTAATATTACGGAATTATGGAATACATTCCCAACGTTAATTGGGTTGTTCTTTTTAATTAGAATGTAATTGCGGTGAAGTGGTGTCTTTTTTTTCAAGGGGAATTGCAGGACAGCTGGCACAGGCTTTTATAATACTACATACAGGCTTTTAACCAGGGCTGAGTCTGTGGACAACAGTGCCATCTAGAGGCCTGATATAATACTGCATTGTCATCCATGTACATACAAGATACACAGGAAGGACCTTCAGCCCCTTTGAGTGGTTGGTGGTTGTTCCAGATGAGATGCTAGAATTTATAAATCATTTAAAAGATCAAGATGGGCTAAAGGGAATCGCTGAAACATTGATGATATAATTATGACTAGGTAAATATGTATTGCTCACCAAATTAATGCTGCATTTTTAGGAATTAATTTAATTGGGTGTGTGTGACTGACCCAAAACAAAGAAAAATCCTAACTAGGTATACAGACTCAGTGAGCACAGTCTTGCGATCGAGAAAGGCCGTCATAGGCAGACCTGTATCCCGAGAGAAGACAGGCGATGCACCCACTGCACACAAAATTTAGTGGAAACCGAGCGATACGTGCGTGTGCACGTGTGCGTGCGTGCGTGCGTGGACACCTTTACATCCAAACATGAAATGTCAGCCTTTGGTATACGTATTATGGCCTTATAGGTAGGATATAATAGTCCACTTAATGTCCTTGTGTTTAGGAGTCTGGGCCTTGTTCACTAACTCTGCGGGCTGACATTTCAAAAGATAAATGCAAAAACTAAAATGTAATGCTGTTCTATCTCAGCATTACTATCATAGGAAGACTGTCTTATCTGGAGAAGATGATGTTTCACATTGAGTAGCTGTCACTTTCTGTAAGCTAAGTCATCAATGTGTTGTTATCCCCCTGTGTGTTAATAAGCATGTGCATCCAATGGTATCTGGTTTGACCATAATGTATAACCTCCTGCTGATCAGTATTAGGTCATGGGCTTCTTGCACACGCACGCACGCACACACGCACGCACACCAGGACAACTTGATCATTCAAATGTTGTCCAGTTGGAGAGTCACCACCACCACACAGGCCACACAGGTAAACAGCTCTATGCTGAAGGCCACATGCATGCATGGGCTCTGGCAAGGGGCAACCACCAACTATACAATGACATCATGATGCCTGTGTCACTGTCAACCTCACCACCCGCGTGCACACAACCATGCGCGCACGCACGCCGTATAGGCCAGCACGCATGTCACGCATATATGCACGACGTGCGTGCACACACCACACACACATACATATACAACAGTACACACATGACACGGAAGACACACCACGTCTCGCATAAATACCCCCCCGCACACAGTTCTCACTATTTCATCTCTCTCTCTCTCTCTCTCTTTCTATATCTCTCCACCGCCGCTCGGCGTGTCGCTCTCTCTGTCAACCCCGCCTCGTGCAAAATTGCGCTGAGGCGAGCTGCCACAGTATTGAGGAATAGTGTCATATACTGGCAATTTCCTCCCTGGGTGTCAGGCATACTTTACCTTAATATGTCTGCAGCGACTCTTAATAAAACAGCCTTGTCTATATACATATCTCCAACCGCAGCACCCGGTCTCCTGCCTGCGCCACCACGCTGCACACGGCACTCAATAGCACCGCCGTTAAATATTTACCTCCGTTGAATGTCAATGGCAGCCGAAGAGGAGGAGGAGGAGGAGGGAAGGAGAACGGGGAGGAGGGAGGGAGGGAGGGAGGGAGGGAGGGAGGGAGGGAGGGAGGGGGGGAGGAGGGAGGGAGGGAGGGAGGGAGGGAGGGAGGGAGGGGGGGAGGAGGGAGGGAGGGAGGGAGGGAGGGAGGGAGGGAGGGAGGGAGGGGGGGGAGTGAGACAGGGAGAAATGGAATGATGTGTCCCCGGTTGCTGTTTTAGCTGTCTGAATCTGTTGCAAGGCAGTCTGGGAGAAATTCCACATCAGCCGACGACGGAATGTTGGTGTGTTGGTGTGTGTGTGTGTGTGTGTGTGTGTGTGTGTGTGTGTGTGTGTCGTGTGTCGTGCGTGCGTGTCGTGCGTGCGTGCGGAGTGTCGGCGACGTCCTATCAATGTGACCGCCGCGTGCCTGAGTGGAGAGAAAAATATGGCAGGAATTGGAAACCCGAGCAATAGTTGGATATTTGTGATTCAAGACAGAGAGAGAGAGAGAGAGAGAGAGATTGCTTTGTGTTCAGGCACTTCAGAACTCTTGCATTGTATCAGGCCTCATAGTGACATGGCCCTTCAACAGAAATGAACTGTGTGTGTGTGTGTGTGTGTGTGTGTGTGTGTGTGTGTGTGTGTGTGTGTGTGTGTGTGTGTGTGTGTGTGTGTGTGTGTGTGTGTGTGTGTGTGTGTGTGTGTGTGTGTGTGTGTGTGTGTGTGTGTGTGTGTGTGCGTGTGGTGTGTGTGTGTGTGTGCGTGCGTGCGTGTGTCTCTCTCGGTGTATGGAGCCCATTCAGCAGGCTCTAAAGTTATCACTGTTGGCCAAGCTATACAGCAACCCATGGCTTCGTTTGGATCAATCTATACAATACACTCCATAGTGTCAGCCATACCTACAGCATGCCTCTCTGCAGCACCACAACACTTCCAGCCATGCCATCATGTCTGTGTGTGTGTTTGTGTGTGTGTGTTTGTGTGTTTTTGCACATGTGTCTCCAGTTGTTTACGTGTCCATCCCGCTAATCCGGAAACCAAAGTGTAAAAAGTGGCATTGCCAACCAAGGTAATACGTGAACGCGCCACAAGCTTGACATGGAATGGCTTAGTTGGGGGTTTTTTTTTGGGGGGGGGGGGGTGTTATTATTTCTTTTCCGGCTAGCGCGCAGAGGATTCTGGGGAGTGACTGGCTGTTTTTTTTATAAGGGATGTGTGGTACACGTTTCTGTTTTACTAGATTCCATACAGCACAGAGTGACAGGAACAGCAGGAGTGAATGATTGAATTGAGACCAACGTTGCATTGCTGCATTAATATATTAAAAAAAAAAAGAAATCCCATCCCATTGTGAGCTCAGGGTATGAGCGCAGGCAGCCGCTGGCAGCTGCTAACAATGTCACATCCAACTGTGTGTGTGTGTGTGTGTGTGTGTGTGTGTGTGTGTACGTGTGTGTACCTGTACTACTTGCACTGAATTGTTGCCAATGCTACAGTATATCCCATTCTGGACGGCAACCCCTTTTGGTGTTTTAACTAAGCATTATGTTATACTTTAGCTATTGAAAAATAACAGATCTACAAGCTCATAGCGCGCCACCGAGTGGCGCGCTACGAGCTTGTAGGTCTGTTTTTTTTTTGTTTTTAAGTGAAAATGCGGCACACAAATCTTTGAATATATATTCTTTCCGAAGACTTTTTTTCCTTATTCCGACGTCAGGCCTACCTAAATGGGATATACCAGCACGTTGTTATCCACACATAGCAACCACCGGTAGCCACGGGATGTTGTAAATCGTTGCTCTGAGGGCCTTGCCTCACATTACTCATACATGCACACGACAACCATCTCTGCTGTCTGACTGTCTGTCAAAGCGATAATGCTTTTGTAAAATGCCTTGTATGTGAGTGAGGCTGTAGCAGGCAGGCTGCATGGCGCACACACACACACGTATACGGCAAGCCCAAGCCTCTTGTGAATTTGTTATACTGTGGCATCATGAGCTTGAAGGAGAGGAGAAGAACGCTATAACATCTCCTTTAAATGCAGATTCTCTATCTCGGGCTCAGAGACGGAAATATTCCTCCCAGCGAAAGGAAGGAAGGGGGGAAATGGGAAGAGAGAGAGAGAGAAAGAGAGAAAAAATAGGAGTGAAGGGAAAACGGTGCCAGGGTTTTTAATGACTTTCTGCACATTAGAATAATCTGTCATTTCAATTAGCGGGATTGTCATCTGTGAGATGTCTCCCTGCTGCACCCGCACGTGTAGGTGCATGTGCACGCACGCACGTGTGTGCGTGCACGTGCGCGCACACACACACACACACACACACACACACACACACACACACACACACACACACACACACACACCTTCTCCAGGTTGTCATCGGCACCCCTCGTGGCGAAGCAGGGATGTCAAAAGCGCACACACACACACACACACACACACACACACACACAAACACATTACACACACACACACACACACCTCACACACACCAGCACTACACACACCGCCCCACTCCTAAAAAACAAAGCGAGGTTTCAAGGGAAATTGCTTGACAGCAGCTTAAAAGGAAGTCAGGAATAACTTATCAGGTGGAGGGGCTGCCATGTGCCTCATGGGGTCATTTCATTACCATTACCTTACCCTCCTTAACTCAAAGAGAGAGATGGGGAGGAGGGAGGGAGGGAGGGAGGGAGGGAGGCTTGAAGAAAGACAGATAGATAGAAAAGGAAGCTGAAGTTTCAGAAAGTGCTTAACTTTGACTCTACCTTACTCAGTTTTTTTTTTTTAAACTTGTCTACGTAATGAGCTTACATCTCTTTCATTCTCTACTTGCTGCCATATACAGTATATATATATATATATATATATATATATATATATATATATATATATATAATGACTGTCCTATATACAGTAGGTCCTATATGGTGACTTTAAGGATCCTAGTGTGTAGAGGGTCATGGTAAAATGGTAAAGTCTCTACCGTAAGTCCTTCTATAATGTAATAGGTTCTATTTGTTCCCCTCGAGTTATACAGACCTGTGGGGGGGGGGGGGGCATTTGGAAACCCCTCAAGTAACACATACAACTACAATAATATGTATGCAACACTGTATGTGTTTACGATTACATCTGTGTTCATCAAAAATTATAATGAAGGCCAAATTTCTATAGATTTTGTAAAAATATAGGAATCTTTAAAACGGAACTGTTCAGTAACCTGAATAGTGAAAAGGATCCCATCCTTACCATCCACAGTACGCGCCTTTTCTTACTTTGTATTGTTAAGTTTACTTGACCCACTTTTACGTTGTTCATCTAATTATGTTTTCTAGGGGGTGGTGGGGGGGGGGGGGGGGCTATGTGTGCCATTTTCTTTTCATTTATTGTTATTTTCTTTAATCTAGGCAAGATACCTCAGGGCAATTAAGTGGCTTCCAGAAAGTAAGGCGGTATGGCATGTAAGGATGATGTTATGATTGCTAATTATGCTCTGATGCGGCCCCCGAGAAACTCTCCGTGCTCTGGCTTTTGTCCGGCCAGCTTTGCCAGGCCCAGATAATATTTATGAAATGTAGACATTCTTGGGGCTAAGGCACAGTCTTTATAATGGGAGACAGATGGGGTCTGCTTTGGATTAAGAACATCGACCTCACTATCTGTGGGAACACCTTCTCTTCTTCTCTCTCTCTCTCTGTGTGTGTGTGTGTGTGTGTGTGTGTGTGTGTGTGTGTGTGTGTGTGTGTGTGTGGGTGTGTGTGTGTGTGTGTGTGTGTGTGTGTGTGTGTGTGTGTGCACGCGCGCGCTTGACTGTACATGTACTGTACACATGTGGGCTGCATGCCCTGTGTGTGTGTGTGTGTGTGTGTGTGTGTGTGTGTGTGTGTGTGTGTGTGTGTGTGTGTGTGTGTGTGTGTGTGTGTGTGTGTGTGTGTGTGTGTGTGTGTGTGTGTGTGTGTGTGTGTGTGTGTGTGCGTGCGTGCGTGCGTGCGTGCGTGCGTGCGTGCGTGCGTGCGTGCGTGCGTGCGTGCGTGCGTGCGTGCGTGCGTGCGTGTGTGTGCAAGAGAGAGAGAGAGACCGTGCATGCATCCATCCGTGTGTGTGTGTGTGTGTGTGTGTGTGTGTGAAAGCAATTGTCTTTGACAGACACAGTATAGTTATTTTTTTAATGCATTTCTAAGTTATGATAACCATCTCACAGCCTGCTCCTTCCAATAGCTTATAAATCTGACAGTGGAAATGGGAATAATTGTACAAAATGCTCCTCAACAACAACAACAACAACAACAGCAAATGGCATAACCCCTGCAATTACAGAACATTGTTGTACATTTCCGCTGGAACAAAGCTAAGTTGTTATTGCCAACAACCCAAATGATTTATTCCAGAGAACATCAGTCCCTCTCCAGTCTTAGTTCGGTCAGAATCACTGATGCTATACGGTATATACCTCACTGCTGGTTGACGTTAAAAGAGAAACACAGACAGACAATGGTACAAAGATAAATAGCTATACTGTGATAAGCATTACCCTAACATTACCCTACCCCTCTTAAGTGATAAAGCCCATCTTCATACCGGCTTACATGGAATCTAACCCTGCCACCAGGCTGGACATGGAATCTAACCCTGCCACCAGGCTGGACATGGAATCTAACCCTGCCACCAGGCTGGACATGGAATCTAACCCTGCCACCAGGCTGGACATGGAATCTAACCCTGCCACCAGGCTGGACATGGAATCTAACCCTGCCACCAGGCTGGACATGGAATCTAACCCTGCCACCAGGCTGGACATGGAATCTAACCCTGCCACCAGGCTGGACATGGAATCTAACCCTGCCACCAGGCTGGACATGGAATCTAACCCTGCCACCAGGCTGGACATGGAATCTAACCCTGCCACCAGGCTGGACATGGAATCTAACCCTGCCACCAGGCTGGACATGGAATCTAACCCTGCCACCAGGCTGGACATGGAATCTAACCCTGCCACCAGGCTGGACATGGAATCTAACCCTGCCACCAGGCTGGACATGGAATCTAACCCTGCCACCAGGCTGGACATGGAATCTAACCCTGCCACCAGGCTGGACATGGAATCTAACCCTGCCACCAGGCTGGACATGGAATCTAACCCTGCCACCAGGCTGGACATGGAATCTAACCCTGCCACCAGGCTGGACATGGAATCTAACCCTGCCACCAGGCTGGACATGGAATCTAACCCTGCCACCAGGCTGGACATGGAATCTAACGCTGCCACCAGGCTGGACATGGAATCTAACCCTGCCACCAGGCTGGACATGGAATCTAACCCTGCCACCAGGCTGGACATGGAATCTAACCCTGCCACCAGGCTGGACATGGAATCTAACCCTGCCACCAGGCTGGACATGGAATCTAACCCTGCCACCAGGCTGGACATGGAATCTAACCCTGCCACCAGGCTGGACATGGAATCTAACCCTGCCACCAGGCTGGACATGGAATCTAACCCTGCCACCAGGCTGGACATGGAATCTAACCCTGCCACCAGGCTGGACATGGAATCTAACCCTGCCACCAGGCTGGACATGGAATCTAGTAATCTCCTTTTCCTGTGGAGTGTGGACCAGTGTTAATTTCATCCACTAATACTATGACAAAATATGTATGCCATTGCCGACTATACCTTCTTTCACTGGCGGAAACTAAATGAAAACTAAGCTATCATGACTAAAACTAAGACTAAATATATTGACAATTTCATCAACAAACAAAAAACTAGACTAAAACATTGGGAATGGACTAATTGGACACGAGATCCATAAGTCATTTAACACTTGTCTGCATGCATGCTGAAAATAGCAGATCTACAAAATCAACTGCAGATTCAGTCGATTAAAATCAGACAATGCGTTGATGATACCGTACTCTGTTTGCACTTTATCTCATGTACAATGTGCGCTGACAACCTTATGCACCTTAACCCATTCTGAACGGGCACCCATTTTGGTGTTAGCATCATGTTATGCTTTAGCTATTTTTGAAAAATTAGAAGAACGACTGACATTTTTAGAATCTGATCTCAGGTCAGAATGGGTTAATCAGACCAGTGTGTTGTCCAGTGGAAACCTCGTATGAATCTGATCTCAGGTCAGAATGGGTTAAATGTCTAATCTCATGTACAGTACATGCTATACCTGCTGCTACTGTATGTGGATCTATACCGAAGAGTGCTACCACCTTTGTGTGTCTAACCTCATGCACATGGATATGTAGATATTTTTTTTACTTTTGCCTATCAACCATGTTTCTCTTTTCTGTTTTATTAGGCTACCTTTTCCCCTTGCTCTGCCTATCATCCCCCTATATTCTTTTCTCTTCTCTTCCTGAAAACAACTGATTCTGATTTCCCCCTGCATGCTGATGACAGCGTGACGCTATCCTCGCTCAGAAACGTCCAGTCAGTTGCAGCCTCGCCTTCTTTGTCTGTTGATGTTTGAAGTGCCTGATCACAACGTCTGTAGTACGGCTCCCATACAGCGATCACAACGTCTGTAGTACGGCTCCCATACAGCGATCACAACGTCTGTAGTACGGCTCCCACACAGCGATCACAACGTCTGTAGTACGGCTCCCATACAGCGATCACAGCGTCTGTAGTACGGCTCCCATACAGCGATCACAACGTCTGTAGTACGGCTCCCATACAGCGCGCTGGTGCCCTGACGGAACGCTTTCATGTTCACAAGAGCAGTGGTTCTCAAAGTGGGGGTCCTTGAGGAGTAATGAGTCTGTAACTGTAAGAGAGTGCAGAAATGGTTTGATTTCTAGAGATTGTATACGGTGTATAGATTGGGGTTCTCAGTCAGAGATGAAAAGAAAATGGGGGTATGGGGGGTCCGTGGCCTAATGCATATTGAACTATTGGGGGTCCTTGAAAAGGAAAGGTTTGAGAACCACTGCAGGGGGTTCCAGGACGAGGGCACATGATGCAGGCACTGGTTGTATGGATCCTTATGGACCAACCTGACGGGCGGCATCGCAGCTATGATTAACTACATTTACACTGTTATTGGGGGGGATTGGTTAACACTGATGATGATTACTATAGGATATAGAGACCACGCCACGGAATGTCACTCTGTTTAGTTCCTGTTCTCTTTGCCCACATTGTCGTTCTCTCTCTCTCTCTCCTCACTTACTCTGTCTCTCTCTTTCTTTTTCTTTCCTCGCTTTCATCTGTCTTTTCTCTCTCCTTCTCATGACTCCAGTCCTTTTACTCTCTCTCTCTCTCTCTTGAGGGGTGATAATAAATATGTTTCGATAAGACAGTACAGAGGAAAGAAGGATTGATAGACAGATGGTGCAAGGCTTTATTGTGTGTGTGTGTGTGTGTGTGTGTGTGTGTGCGTGTGTGTGTGTGTGTGTGTGTGTGTGTGTGTGTGTGTGTGTGTGTGTGTGTGTGTGTGTGTGTGTGTGTGTGTGTGTGTGTGTGTGTGTGTGTGTGTGTGTGTGTGTGTGTGTGTGTGTGTGTGTGTGTGTGCGTGTGTGTGTGTGCGTGCTCGCACATTTATGCATGTGTATGCGTGTTAAATTTAGCTGACTCCATTACCATTGAACCAGGCGATTCAAAGCGACAAAACACAATGTTCATGAGATTCTCCCACAGCAATTCATGAGCACGCTTAAACGTTGAGAGCTGAGGCAAAATGGTTTCTCATGTGTGAGCATTTCAAAACTCTGTGCTCGATATATCTTCCCGTGCACTTGAACATCCTAGCAAGTGGAAAAGCTACTGATATACATTTACATAAAACGAGTGTCTCACGTACGTTTAGTTTTTTTCTCCGGATAATATTTCAAATGTTTTTTTTGACTGCTATGTCGTCTTGACTCGCGACGTCGTGCATACAGTAAACGTTAATGTGCATTTTAAAAAGCACATTTTCCAGCCAACGTTCGTGAGCGAGCGTCACGGGAAGAAGCAAGGTTGAACCAAATCTATTTTTTGCCCCATATTATTTCTCATCCTCTCCCTAAATTGAGCAGATGGAAATTAAGTGAATCTATTGAGGGCATATTAGTCCCATTTGGGGGCGAGTGGCATTGAGGAGATAGTGGACGGAGCAAAGTCAAATGACACTTTTTCAGCTAAATGAATTAGGCACAGTTAAGGATTAGCCCATAATGGAGGTCAATTGATTATACAGCGCAGAGTGTTCAACTTAACCCATTCTGAACGGGAACCCATGTTGGTGTTAGCATCATGTCATGCTTTAGCTATTGAAAAATAGCAGATCTACAAGCTCATAGCGCGCCACCGAGTGGCGCGCTATGAGCTTGTAGATCTGCTATTTTTGAAAAATCGAAGAACGACTGACATTTTTAGAATCTGATCTCAGGTCAGAACGGTTTAATCAGACCAGTGTGTGTCCAGTGGAAACCTCGTATGAATCTGATCTCAGGTCAGAATGGGTTAAAGAAAGAGAGAGAGAATGAGAGAGAGGGAGAGAGAAAGCAAGTTTGAAAGTTGGCGCAGTGCTGCCATCTTTGTTTGTTTGGCTCAGGAGGTAGGCTACAGTAGAGTACACTTTGTTTGTTTGGTTCAGGAGGTAGGCTACAGTAGAGTACAGTTTGTTTGTTTGGTTCAGGAGGTAGGCTACAGTAGAGTACACTTTGTTTGTTTGGTTCAGGAGGTAGCCTACAGTAGAGTACACTTTGTTTGTTTGGTTCAGGAGGTAGGCTACAGTAGAGTACACTTTGTTTGTTTGGTTCAGGAGGTAGGCTACAGTAGAGTACACTTTGTTTGTTTGGCTCAGGAGGTAGGCTACAGTAGAGTACACTTTGTTTGTTTGGTTCAGGAGGTAGCCTACAGTAGAGTACAGTGCTGCCATCTTTGTTTGTTTGGCTCAGGAGGTAGCCTACAGTAGAGTACAGTGCGGCCATCTTTGTTTGTTTGGCTCAGGAGGTAGCCTACAGTAGAGTACAGTGCGGCCATCTTTGTTTGTTTGGCTCAGGAGGTAGCCTACAGTAGAGTACAGTGCGGCCATCTTTGTTTGTTTGGCTCAGGAGGTAGCCTACAGTAGAGTACAGTGCTGCCATCTTTGTTTGTTTGCCTCAGGAGGTAGCCTACAGTAGAGCGTCCATATTTGTTTGTTTGGCTCAGGAGGTAGCCTACAGTAGAGTACAGTTTGTTTGTTTGGCCCAGGAGGTAGCCTACAGTAGAGTACAGTTTGTTTGTTTGGCTCAGGAGGTAGCCTACAGTAGAGTACAGTTTGTTTGTTTGGCTCAGGAGGTAGCCTACAGTAGAGTACAGTGTTTGTTTGGCTCAGGAGGTAGCCTACAGTAGAGTACAGTTTGTTTGTTTGGCCCAGGAGGTAGCCTACAGTAGAGTACAGTTTGTTTGTTTGTTTGGCTCAGGAGGTAGCCTACAGTAGAGTACAGTTTGTTTGTTTGGCTCAGGAGGTAGCCTACAGTAGAGTACAGTGCTCAGGAGGTAGCCTACAGTAGAGTACAGTGCAGCCATCTTTGTTTGTTTGGCTCAGGAGGTAGCCTACAGTAGAGCTGCCGCTTGGGAAACGTTATAGGTACCCGGCAGAGTTGATTTTGTCGATAATACTATGCCAAAAAAATGTTCGTCGACTGCCTTTTTTCACTGATGAGAACCAAATGAAAACTAAGCTATACTGTATGATGACTAAAACTAAGACAAAATATATCCAATTTCGTCAACAAATGAGTTAGGAAGGGACTAGTGGACAAGAGATCCAGTATTAGACTTGGTTGCATGCTGATCTACATAGGAGATCTACAAGCTCACAACGCGTCGCAGCGCAACGCATTGTGAGCTTGTGCGCTTGTAAAATCAGTCATTACGACGGCATGTAGTCGACTAAAACTAGACTAACACTAAAACACTCCAGGTGACTAAAATGTGACTAAAACTAAATGAAAACTAACTATTCAAGAGACTATGACTAAACACTAAAATCCAAATTTGCTGTCAAAATCAACGCTGTCTGGTTCCCGGGCTCCCCCACAGTATATGTGTCGAAGTGTCCTTGAGCAAGGCACTGAAGCCCTAACTGCTCCCGCTGGGCAGATTGGTGCCTTGTGTGTGTGTGTGTGTGTGTGTGTGTGTGTGTGTGCGTGTGTGCGTGTGTGTGTGGAATGTTTGTGTGAATGGGTGAATGTAAAGCACATTGTAAATCGCCTTGGACAAAGGCTCTATATAAATGCAACCATTTGAAAGATTGAGAGAGAGAGAGAGAGAAAGAGGGAGAGAGCAAGTTCGAGAGTTGTCGGGCGCACTAGTGCCACCATCTTTGTTTTTTTCTTCTTTCCTTCAGATTTGCGTAATTGTACTTTAATCTCAGTTGAGATTCTGTTCCTGTCAGACCGTCCCTCTTTCATCCATCTTCCGTTCCTCTCTCGTTCCATGCTTTTATACGTCCCCCCCCCCCCCCCTGCACCCCCCACCCACCCTCCCCCGCCGTCATATCTTCCGTGTTATATCCTGTCTTTTGTCGTTAGCGCGGCTCCAGCCTTTCAACAATGGAGGCATTATGTTTGGTGGAAATTACATTTGAGCGGGGAGCGTTTCATGTTGCAGAGCACGCGGTCTGTCGGGCGGTCTGTCGCTGTAATCTCTGTCATGGAGGGTTGAAGCGTCGGCGGGGCTGCGTTGCGTTGCGTCGTGCCGCCGCTCTTCACGTATGTAAATCAGAGCGGCGATACACGTATACACACATTCTACGCTATGTACAGTCAAGGGGAAGTGTTTACACTGCTTAGACAGGCTGATACAATAAGCTGCCTGCAGGTGAGCCTGCAGTGCGTGTGACTGTGCGTGTGACTGTGCGTGTGTGTGTGTGTGTGTGTGTGCGTGTGCGTGTGCGTGTGCGTGCTCATTGGCGACAGCCTCAACATATCTTGGTTCGTTCACGCTATATACCGGCGTGGTGCGCCAATGCTATTTCAAAGTAAAGCAGCTGCTAACAGACATTAGCCCATGTATGTAAACACGGCATACAATGTCAATAACTAAGCTGTGTGTGATGTGGCTGCAGCGTCACGTGTGTGCATATTAATGTCATGTTATACTCTTAACAGTGCAGCCCACGTAAACAGAGCATACTCTAGATAAAGTGTGTGTGTGTGTGTGTGTGTGTGTGTGTGTGTGTGTGTGTGTGTGTGTGTGTGTGTGTGTGTGGTCTGTTTGCATGTCATAATGCCTCTCCGATGGCAGGTGAGGGAGTTAACTGTAATGAGGTTGTCTGCCTCATGTTTAAAACATCAGGATGGAGAGAGAGAGAGAGAGAGAGAGAGAGAGAGAACAGATCCATTTAGCCTACTGAGGCACAGCCATGGAGGATAGAGTCTTGAACTTCATAAGGCATGAGACTGACAAGGATCCAGCTCAGATCTCTCCAAAGCCAGGCATCAACATTTGTCCTCGTTCACCTAGCTGCCAATAAGCCTCTCTCTGTATGGGGAGGAAAATAATAATAATGAAAACCCTCTCTGTGCAGTCTGTCTGTGTCAGACTGTAAAAGATATGTTCAGAACATGATCCATGTATGTTACACAAGCTGGTAGAATGCAAGATATGAGCCATAACAAGGGATTTGCACCAAACTCCCAAGAAATCTGGCAATGGAAACAATTCAGTTTCTGATTCTTATACACTACTGCACGCGTAGGATACACGAAAGCAATATATTATGATGTAAAGAAGTTGGGTAGAACGGGAAATGACATGTTTGAATTGAATTAATTGCAATTGTCAAAAGGCTGACATGATTTTGCTCGCTTACCAAATTGTAACGTATTTCAAGGATCTTCGTGAGGCAAGTGATATTATCTTGCAATTTGTGGAGTAACACGCCTTAATTGAAACAGATGAAAACAAGGCCACCCCAAGGCATTACATATATTGTTTTAATCTCTCTCATTTTCTCCTCAATTTAACCCATTCTGACCGGGCACCCATTTTGGTGTTAGCATCATGTTATGCTTTAGCTATTGAAAAATAGCAGATCTACAAGCTCATAGCGCGCCACCGAGTGGCGCGCTACGAGCTTGTAGGTCTGCTATTTTAGAAAAATCGAAGAACGGCTGACATTTTTTAGAATCTGATCTCAGGTCAGAATGGGTTAATCAGACCAGTGTGTGTCCAGTGGAAACCTCGTATGAATCTGATCTCAGGTCAGAATGGGTTAAGTCTCCTGGTCCTGGGGAGTATGTGCTTCTCTCACCTCACCTGCCAGTGAGGATTCAATACTACGTCCGTCTCTATAACCATGGTAACGCCCCGCCGGCCTCTGATTGGCCTATACCGACACCGTCCGTCCTACCAGACTCTCCTCCGAGGGGGATATTCTGGTGACACTGACGCAAGGTTACTCCGTGGTGGGAAATACATATTACTCAGTGTTGGCATTGCCTTGGGGGGGGTGGGAGGGGGGGGGGTAATAACTTACTGTTCTGTCCATATCAGGTCGCAACTCGAACGGGGCTGAGTCGGCTCTAGCGAACGCTCAGCACGGCAACCCTTTAGGCCCACTCGGTGGTGTCTGACCTTATGCAATATAGACACAAAGATGGAAGCACTTCGGTGGAAGCAGAAGGAAGTAGTAACAACAGTAACAACAATCAGGAAGTAGAAATCGACCAATGACAAAGCTTGTAGGAACATCTTTGAATGCAGATTGCGGCCCCTAGATGTCTATAACAGAGACTAATTGTTTTTTGGGAGCGTTCTACCCATCATCATTAACATTTTTATTGCTTATAGTATCTTTAAGGTGCAAAGACGTTGTACATGAGATTAAGCACAAACAGAGTATCAACATATTTGTGAGGTTAACGTACTAACCCTAGTGTACACTATATCCAAGCTCATTCTACAGGTTAGATTCACACCAAGGCCAGCCTGATGACAGGTGGTGGTCAGGCCTTGTTCAATCACCGCTGGGAATCCAACCCCAGGTGGTATAGGCGAGGATTTTACCTCCGCACAGGCCGTCCCTATAAGACGTAAACCAGGGTCGTGTGCATGGGGTGGACCTGTTGAGATGGAACCACCTGGCCCACAGGATTCATTATGTACCAGATGTGCACTTGTCATCGGGCACTGTCACACCTCTGAGATCTGCTTGATAGCCAAACCTGCCCCTAATGGCCACCTCTTCACTGTCACACCTCTGAGATCTGCTTGATAGCCAAACCTGCCCCTAACGGCCACCTCTTCCCACAGCCGGCTACGCCATTACTTTCCGACCAGAGGAAATGGAGAAGAGGTGTGAACAAAGGATGACACTGTATCATCCCCTCACAACCAGACTCCCCCCCCGCTCGCCCCCACCCCTGCAGTCTTTCTTTTTTTATTATTTGCCTTTGCGTGACTTCCAACAAAAGTCATTTTTTTGCACTCCCTCTCTTCTTCCTCACCCCGCTGCGCCTCCTCTGTCCGTCCCAGGATGACTTGTCCAGGCTCGCAGCTTATCGCTCCGTGTTCGACACAGGCCGTGGGACCGCCGTCTCTCTCTCTCCCTCTCCTCTCTGTTCTCTCCCCTTCCCTGGGCGAGACAATAGACACGCAGGATAACCCCCGTGCGCTAGAATTAATTATCTGCCCTTTTAATTCTGGGCCACGCTGATTAGCTTCCGTATGTAAAGATGGACGTCCGGCGTCGTCCGTATTAGCATAATATTTGGCTATCTCCTCCTAAGCTGAGGTCCCCTGGCCCTTTTGGCCTCCGATGTCAACCCCCCCCCCCCTCCCCCCCCCCCTCTCTCTCTCTCTCTCTGCTATTCTCTCAAGAGATACCTGACAGTCCCAGCCTATGAATGTGATTTGAAGGGGGTAAATTAGATTTCGTCTCTCTCTCTCTCTCTCTCTCTCTCTCTCACCCCCCCCTCCCCCCTTGCCTCTGTATATGTATGAAAGCCACTGACGGCAGTTCATTTCGTGAAGGCTATAATTATGTGTGCTTTCCCCCCCCCCCCCCCCCCCCTTTTTCTCTCTATCATTTGACTGCGCTGATGGCGAAGCTGATATGCTGCGTTAACCCATTCTGAACGGGAACCCATATTGGTGTTAGCATCATGTTATGCTTTAGCTATTGAAAAATAGCAGATCTACAAGCTCGTAGCGCGCCACCGAGTGGCGCGCTACGAGCTTGTAGGTCTGCTATTTTTGAAAAAATCGAAGAACGACTGACATTTTTTAGAATCTGATCTCAGGTCAGAATGGATTAATCAGACCAGTGTGTGTCCTAGTGGGAAACCTCGTATGAATCTGATCTCAGGTCAGAATGCGTTAATATAAACGTTTAGCCGGGTTATTATGAGCCTTGAGATTCATAAAAGGCCGGCCGACCTGCACATTGATTGTCTAGCGAGAGAACACAACTGTACCTCGCCTGTGTCCCCCTGCCCCATTGTTCTCCGCTTTCTCTCCCTCTGACCTCCTCTGTCCCTCTGTTTCTCTATTTATCGCTATCTTGTGTCTCTCTGTGTCTTTGAACAATGTCGACGATTCCTTTCGCAGAATGGGAGAGAGCGAGAGGGATCGAGATATGGGGGCTTTCAAATTAACTTTTCATGAATGGTCATTTGGGGCTGACACGCACTCAAAGATGACTGCCTGCCGCGGGAGCCCCGTGATAATGTTGTTCATGGAAATAATAAGCGTTGGAGCAGGTGTTGCCATGTCCGGCGTATTATAAGCGACTTTGGACTTGATTCTGTAAAGTCGCTTGTAAACGTTGGTAGTTGCGGGTTGCATTGTTTTTTTGTTCCCGAAGTGTTGTTGAACTTCCATCCTGATGATGTTTAAATGACTAAACTCAAATTCAGATTTTACAGAGGCCAGTTTCGAATTGCAGCCATACGTAGGTGCCCTTTGAGAGCGGTTTTGAAGGAGTCAAGGGATTCACATGTCTTAATGACTGTTGGTAGGCAAATGACAAAATATCAATATACCCGCCCAGCTTCCCTGCACCGAACCGAACACGGCCAATTACATTCGTATAGATAGACACTCGACAAAGCCGGATGCACCTGTGGTGGATTCAAACCCACAGACACACCTATAGCCACGTCCACTGTCATTTATACATAGTTTTCACTACATTTTGCGACACTCAAAGAAAAGTAGGGCATTACATACATATGCCCAACAGCAACATCTATACTGTAAGTCCTCTCCCACACCTGCCCTACCGTATAATCACTTAACCCATTCTGAACGGGAAACCCATTTTGGTGTTAGCATCATGTTATGCTTTAGCTATTGAAAAAATAGCAGATCTACAAGCTCATAGCGCGCCACCGAGTGGCGCGCTACGAGCTTGTAGGTCTGCTATTTTTGAAAAATCGAAGAGCGACTGACATTTTTTAAAATCTGATCTCAGGTCAGAATGGGTTATAATCAGACCAGTGTGTGTCCAAGTGGAAACCTCGTATAGAATCTGATCTCAGGTCAGAATGGGTTAACAAACTGCTGCACCACTTTCTTTGCCCAAGGCCAAGGAAATGGGCTCTCTAATTGGCCAGTATAGCATGTGCTAAATTGGCTGCGTGCGTCTCCTCCTCCGGTCATTATGTTGAGGTTGAGGATGTGTTGCTTCTTGTGCTCTGAGCAGGTAAACAGTCAGACAGGCATTAGCTTCCAATCACCCCTCGCTATATATCACCCCAAAAGGTTAATTAATTTCAATCCATATAGGGCAAGGAAGCCAGGTATACAGTATGGAAACTGTGTGTGTGCGGTGCGTGAATTACTATAGTTGTGAGGAGCCATTTTCTTGGTCCTCACAAGATAAATGGTTGTTTTATGGTTTAAAAATATGTACTGTAAAAGCGCGTTAAGACATTTAGAGGTTGGCGTTAGAGTTTTTATCCATTTTTCATACGTTGGTGTGCGGCGATGAATAAGGTAATCTAATTGATCTGGCATGCGTATAGTCATACAAGTGTGTGTGTGTGTGTGTGTGTGTGTGTGTGTGTGTGTGTGTGTGTGTGTGGTGTGTGTGTGTGTGTGTGTGTGTGTGTGTGTGTGTGTGTGTGTGTGTGTGTGTGTGTGTGTGGTGTGAGAGAGAGAGAGAGAGAGACGCGGGTGCGCACGTGTCTGTGTTTCCATTTACTTTCCCTTCTAACTCCCTTCATGGTCAGAGTCTTGTGAAAGGTCACTCTCTTTAGCTTATCTCACTTTTTTAATTGACTCTTTCTCCTACACACCAACACACACACACACACACACACACACACACACCCTCCCCCTCCCCCTCCTTACAGTAGGTATGGATTCCGGTATGAATTGACGATGCTCTATCAAAATGTCTAATCACTCTGCGCCGGGGGCCGGTTAGGAAAGCGCGTGATCCGGCGCTCCACAGGAAGGCTGCCGCTCGCAACGCTGCGCCTGCTGATGAGCAGAAAATGAGCATTCTACTCACTTTAATGTTAGGGTTCATCACAGGGTCCAGGCAATAATAGGAGCTGACATACAGTAAGTGCTATAGGGGAGGACGGGGGACGCGGGGGGACGGGGGGGTGATCGGTGAGTGGAAGTGAAGGACACACATATTAGATCGAAGTGTATAACATCCTCATGTTGCCTCTTGTGAAGGTGGGTGGTGTGTATTATATACAGTAGACCGCCGGTCAGTACAGTAAACCTGTGGGCCGGCGCCCACTGGCGAGACGCTATGAGGATGTTGGCATTGGCATGTGTGGGTCCCCAAATTATTTGCCGGGCACCGCCTTACCTATTATCCCTAAACTTAGTAGCCATGTTTTACTATTTTGAAAAAGATTGATCAGCTATTTGAAATATTTTAAAACGTTAAAAAAAATAAAAGTTTTCAGTGCGTCAAAACCGCACTGAAAACCCACCTGTTCAGAACTGCATTCCCTATAGCTGATGTCTTTTTTACTTTGTTTGTTTGGTAAAGTTGTCCTTTTCCTATGTCCCCCTCCCCCCCGGCCCCCACACACAGACATGTAAAGCGTCTTTGGGCATCAAGAAAAGCGCTATATAAGTCCCAGATCTTATTATGATTAACCCATTCTGACCTGAGATCAGATTCTATAAATGTCTTCTACATCCTGACAGTTTTCTGAAAAAGCCATGTTTCTATGTCAGTCGTTCTTCGATTTTTCAAAAATAGCAGACCTACAAGCTCGGTGGCGCGCTATGAGCTTGTAGATCTGCTATTTTTCAATAGCTAAAGCATAACATGATGCTAACACCAAAAGGGGTGCCCGTACAGAGTGGGTTAATGAAAACATAAGCGCCCCACCGGAAGAGGGCGGACCAAACCATCCTGTTATTCACATTGTATTGGGGCGGAGCCCCCAGAGGCACATTCTAAGTAAACAAACAGCAGTGTGAGCTGTTTTTCCCTCTTTTTGCCGATCCGTTCCCAGATTGCTGTCGTGGGTTAATAACAATGGTCAGTGTTTGTGGAGGGATAAATCCATAGATGGATAACATTTATCCGTTGGATCATATCAATATTTATCCGTGGATCAAATAGATACATAGATATACTATAGTTATAGAGAGAGATACCGTACATGCATATTAAACATGTACTGTCTGTAGATGTGTAGCACAGTGGCCTCTGCCTGATGGCCTCAAACAAAAGTCTAATATCTCCCCCGGTCCAGAGGGATATCCCCTTGGTCTAGTGGTTAAGATGTTGGACTTTCATGCAGGAGACCTCAGTTCGAATCCCAGGCGTTACAGATGTACTGGATGCATGGATGCATGGATAGATAAATGCAGAGTGACTAACATAAAGAGACATTCTATACCGAGAAACAGAGAGACAGACCCTGGGTGGCAATTATTCAAAGATCTACATTGTAATACCCATTTATACAACACACTCACACACACACACACACACACACACACACACACACACACACACACACACACACACGCCAAATCATCCATAACACATCCCTGCTTTTGTCTCAGCCTTTTGGGAGTGGAAGAAAAGCAGGAGTGTGAAAATGAGCGAGCCTCACAGGATGAGGTGTTGGTATTCATCCTCACCGCAGGGAGCCTGCAGGACAGCCAGGACGCTCCGTCTAATCGTCCATTGTCCACACACGCACACGCAGAAGCACACGCAGAAGCACACGGACGCTCGTGTTTGTATTACTGTTCTTGTGAGGACATCAACATTTTAGGATGTCCGACCTAGAACATTGCTGAAAATTAAGTATGAAATATACTAGGGAAATCTTTTATCCCAGCCCTTAAACATAACCTCTAATATATCTAATAATAATCCTAAACTCTAAATCTTTTGCTAATTGTAATTTGTTCTTGTACAATTGTAAAACTAACTTTAAACACACCATTAAACAACCATATCTCTTGTGAGGACCAGGAAAGTGGTCCTCATGTTATTCTACTCAAATACTGCTATACTTGTGGGGACATTTGGCCCTCACAAGTATAGTAATAGTAAGTACACGCACACACACACACACACACACACACACACACACACACACACGCATGCATGCACGCACGCACGCGCACGCACACACGCACGCGCACACGCACATAAGACTGCCACACTGCCACACACCATACCCAAATGTGGCAACATTTGCCAAGGAAAAGTGAAAATGAGTGTAAATTGAGGTTATTTTCTCCACCTCTCTTTCACAGTCGTTATCCCCCAGCCTCTCCCCACCGTGCTGTTCATTCTGGTCCTCTGTCCAACCGCCATGCACAGACAAAAGTGTCCTAAAGTATTATCCCATTCTGAACGGGAACCCATTTTGGTGTTTAGCATCACGTTATGCTTTAGCTATTGAAAAATAGCAGATCTACAAGCTCATAGCGCGCCACCGAGTGGCGCGCTACGAGCTTGTAGGTCTGCTATTTTTTGAAAAATCGAAGAACGACTGAATTTTTTTTTATCTGATCTCGAGTCAGAATGGGTTCATCAGACCCAGTGTGTGTCCAGTGGAAACCTCGTATGAATCTGATCTCAGGTCAGAATGGGTTAAGGAACAGCAAGCCAAAATGAGTCTATTCACTCTGGACTCTATTCTGGACAGTGTGACATCAAAAGGATGTCCATCTGCCAGCTGGAGATCAAAGTCTTGGGTGATTATCAAACACTATGATTTGAATGACAATATATCATTAATATTAAACCATAATGTAAAAAATAAAATGGAATGGTATACTATTTATTTTCCTTTAAATGCCTTGACAAATTTGTTTTCTAAAATAAATAGGACATTTTTTGTTAGTTCCATTGATCCAAGCTGGAACAACACAATCAACTGATTGATGATCATTCAAATAAACATGCTCTGAAAATGTGCGGTCCCACCCATTCTCCCCAAGTGGTCAGATGGGTGGGCCTCGGAACGCTTTTGAGATTTTCAAAGTGGGCCCCCCCCCCCCCGATCCAGAAAGGTTTCACTATAGATATTGTGTTGACTCGGTTGTAGTGTCTCTCTTTGTATTGTTTGTGTTTTATTGTTTACTAGAGAGAGGGAGAGAGAGAGAAAAAATAAGATTTTCAGCTGGTGAAATAAAGATTATAATGATAACTAGGAAAACAGTATCTACCTTGGTAACCATGTAGATACTGGAGGTAGCAAAACGGAAGAATGTAGTGAATGACAGTGAACGCTTTCATCCCCTGTTGTTCTTCTTACTTGGGAGCATTTCAGTCCTGGGGGAATCGTAGACAAAGTAGAAGGATGGACTCAGATTTGAATGCCCTGGAGGAGGAAACTGACACATGCCGTAGTTTACACACAAAAGGACGTCATTGGACGGCTGTTCAAAAAACTATTTTGTGTACATATTAGTGAGAATGACTTGAAAAGGGAACGCGAATTTCAGCCGTCATTATCGGGCTGACATCATATCACAAGACGACACGTCGTGTGTCTGTCTTCTGAAGCTGTAGATGTAGAATACAGACACGGTTCAAAGCGGGGACACGACGGAACACATCTGGTTATAAAGAACTCAAACGCTAAGGTGTGATAATGATGTGTAAGAAACTTCTGTCGAAATTGTCGTCGTTTCTGTTCTTTTTTGCAGTGCACGTACCTTACAGTCAAACAAATCAAAACTCCAACAAACCGGAGGCTCTCTAGTTTGTCTCCAAACATTTTGATCATCCTGGTTTTTTTGGGGTTTCTTTTTTATCACAGAGAAAAACTGAAAAGAAGAGAAAATACGTCATATGAGCCAGACAACAATGACACTGGGATGAGAGAGGAGATGGGGCTCCGTTGTTGTTAACCCATTCTGACCTGAGATCAGATTCATACGAGGTTTCCACTCGACACACACTGGTCTGATTAACCCCATTCTGACCTGAGATCAGATTAAAAAAAATGTCAGTCGTTCTTCGATTTTTCAAAAATAGCAGACCTACAAGCTCGTAGCGCGCCACTCGGTGGCGCGCTACGAGCTTGTAGATCTGCTATTTTTTCAATAGCTAAAGCATAACATAGTGCCAACACCAACATGGGTTCCCGTTCAGAATGGGTTAAGAAGAACGGTGTGCTTTTCTTCTCTCTGTGTGCTGCGTTGATGGTCGCTGGCAGCTGGCCCGGCTGCTTTAAACAGGTGAATGCAATTTGTAAATGTTGACTTCTGTCAGGTGAGCTTTTTGTCTTCTTTTGCACAGTCTACAGCACGCAGGCAAGAGCGTGCAAAGATAATGAGAGAGAGAGAGAGAGAGAGAGAGCGTCATCTTTCACGAGCCACCTGGCAAATAACAGCAACTCTCCATGCCAACAAATTAACCACAGGCTTATACTGTAATTCACTGTGTGCGTCTAACCTTCAATTTCAGTACATTGTTATGCTGTTCTTGTATGCCTTACAATTAGATGGCAAGCATCCGTAAAAAAAAGAAGAAACTAATAGAGCGTCGCAGTCCCGCCCCCTTTTATGACGACGAGCAGCCCGGAAGAGAATTTCCCATTCATTTTTCCCGGCATAGATGTTTCAAAAAGTATTTATTTAAAGACATTTATCATTCATATAGTCTGGATTTTCGGTGGTGAGGCAACGCTCTATAAGGGACTGTACAATTCGAAGCAGTTCTCATTAATAGCCCAGCAGGTGTCGCTATTCCCCCCCTGCTGGCTGCAGAACAATTACCATGCGATTAATTACAATGGAAATCTGACCAGACTTTTACACCTGATGTTATTTGTACTCTACTGAGTGAAGACCTGCCCTCGCGGAGTCGCTGCCCTTCCAGCCAATAGCATTTGTTGTCCGGTTGTTTCAGGACCAAGATGGTGGATTTGAATTAGCTGAAAAGGTGGCTTCAGAATCGTCATCCCAAAGTCTATATCGCTTGCGTAAGGACGCACACACTGACTGTGTCTGTGCCTATCGGCTCTGAGTGGGCTCAAGCTAACTTCGCAATGTTTCGCTTTAGCTTGCTCGGTACGGTGCCTATCGTGGCTCAAGTTCGCTTGAGACGGCACGCCAAAAACGATACTTTATCGGCCCAAACAATTGTACGCAGTTGTCGTAGCCTAGAGGCAGTTCTGCGTTCGTCACAGAAGCGGGCGTGGTTATAGCACAAGTGGGGCGTGGTTAAAGCACAAGCACAAGGTTATGTCGCACTTCAGAGCGGTTTGTAGAACTAATACATAGTTGCTTTTACAGTCTATGCTTGTGATATCATACATGGCAGCTTGTAAGAGCCAAGATGTCCCGCTTGGGCCTGATAGCTATTGTTTTGGTACAGCCCGTCTTGTTATGGTTCAGCTTGTCCTTGTAACTAATCCCTGTGTTGTGTGTTCGTTGGCAGAAGTAGCTTACAGTACCACCGACCCGAGTGTTATTGTATAATTTCTCCCCGTGATATCATGTGTATCAAAACATATTCATCACCACCTTGAATATTGTCTCAGACTCCTCTTGCCTCATCACTCACTGACTCAATTCCACAACACATGACAGCACTGCGGAAACGTACCGCGTTAACCCATTCTGACCTGAGATCAGATTCATACGAGGTTTCCACTGGACACACACTGGTCTGATGAACCCATTTTGACCTGAGATCAGATTCTAAAAATGTCAGTCGTTCTTCGATTTTTTCAAAAATAGCAGACCTACAAGCTCGTAGCGCGCCACTTGGTGGCGCGCTATGAGCTTGTAGATCTGCTATTTTTCAATAGCTAAAGCATAACATGATGCTGACACCAGAATGGGTTCCCGTTCAGAATGGGTTAATGCTGTGTATACACATACTTCCCTGAGCAACATGCTTCTGCTCTTCTGTGAAACCATTCAGAAACCACCATTTTCCATCGGCGTTACGACCCAAGTGTATTCTTTTTTTTTTGCGTGTTATAGGAGAGACACGAAATGATCTCCCTAACAGGAGATGTGACCACCAGCGCCACGCCAACCAGCCCCCCCCCGCGCCCCCATCATTCCACATTATGACCATGCATCACTTATACACTGATGGACAGCCACTGGCCGGGCCAACGTTCCATGATGTGCTTAACTGTAATGTGTTCATTACGCGTCAATTTGAGGAGAGATGGAAATGAGGAGGGGAAGTCATATTCTAGAGAGAGAGAGAGAGAGAGAAACCAAATGGAGATGCTGTAGAAGAGATTCAAATGCCACTGTCAATCTTTCATTAACTATTAGGGGGAAGGGGATGATGTATATGTATGTGTACAGTACGTGTGTGTGTGTGTGTGTGTGTGTGTGTGGCACACTGCCTGCTGCGGTGTGTATGTTTATGAGCATAATCATGGAGTCACCGGTTGCTCCCATCCTGCAGCGCTCCCGACCTTTTGACCTTGAAGTCTTCCGTCAGGGTTTAATGAGCCAATCGTCGTGCACCCTGCAGGAATATTTTACCGTAGAGAGACGTACGGTACGTGGGCCTTTCTGCCCTGCTCGTGATGCGGGAGGGCTGCTGAGCTCCGCGCGCGTCTAATTCACCCCCAGTCACCCCAGAGTGTGTGACCTCTGCTGGAATGTCTCCACAGTATACACACGCATGCACAGTATACACACGCATGCACGTGAGCGGTATCCCCACTTGTACACTTTGCCCCCCCACACGCACACACACACACACACACAAACACACACACACACACACACACACACACACACACACACACACACACACACACACACACACACACACACACACACACACACAAACAAACAAGCTAATTCCATGTGAAATGTAAAGGAAATTTCCTTTTATTTTCTTTGACCCTTCAAGTTCAAAACCGTTACTTTTAAAAAAAGTTAAAAAATAATCGCTCTAAATGCTAAAAACACAGTTTTGAAATGGCATATGTTTTAATTAAGCAAGGCACTTTTGCACAACGAAGAAGGCCATTCATTTACGGGAGGAAAAAAAACCCCCCTGTAAAACGTTGAAATGTGGACATATACAATATATTATCCTTGCCCTCGACCACTGTAGAGATAACACCGCGGACCACAGAGCAGCGCGAGGCTTTTAAACGTTCCCTGTGTGCGATGGAAAGACTGCCACGATGCTGCAGCGTTTGACACCGCGTGGCCACGAGGAGTGAAAACACTCCACTGAGACCAATACAAATGAAATTGTCTCCTGTTATGCAGTAAGTGGAGTGGTATCTGCTAGACAGGAAGCCGTGGCCTGCACTGTTCGGTCTAATGTCGTAACAAAACAACAACACAGCACAGTGTGTGTGAGTGTGTGTGTGTGTGTGTGTGTGTGTGTGTGTGTGTCTCTGTGATCATCAGTTGACCCTGTGTATGTTTTTATCCAACACATCTCTACAGAACTACAAAGTACTGATTGATGTGACAGTGCATCTGAATGTGGCGCGGTGTGAACCGCATGCTTATCTCCTCCAACAGAAGCTACACTTCAAATGGCCTGATCACTTTTAAGGGTCAGCATATCGCGGTTGGAAATTATGATGAAGGCAAACATAAAGCACAGCTAGGTTTAAATTTGTAGGCTATCGACATGATCTAGTTGTTCACATGATGTTCAAAAATAAAACACTGCATACATTTAGTTAGAGCCTTTTTTGTGATGCGATCAACAGGCCTATGGTCTTTTTTGGAAGCAGCCCCTCTGAATCGAATTTGTCTCACACACTTTCAAGAGCGGTTAGGTTATCTTCATCCACATACCTGCATGCCTTTCGGTCGTGCATATTAACACAGCGACATCACATTCTGCCAATTATTATAAAAGGCCTGCTTTGCCGATGGTATGTGACCCAACATGGATCTGAATGTTAAGCTGATAAACGAAAAGACTGTATGGATTCTGCATGTCCCTGCTATCCGGGGGAAAAGGTCCCTTTTAATCAATGTGAGTAATATTTGCGTCTGTGAGCCGGGGAACTGCCCATATTATCATGTCAAGTTACAAATTAAAATGCCCGGTCCGCTAACAGACTGGGGAAATACATGGACCATCATGACCATCTAATGTCCTAATGACATTTTTTCGGCCTGCCAGACAATTAATTCTATCAATCTACATAACCTTTTCCCAGCTGGACCCCCGAAAAACGATGGCATTTTTACAGCTTGGAAATGAATGGAGTGTGAGCGGAAAAGTATGCTTAGGCAATCATTACATTATTTAACAAAATGTATTTAATTGGATTTTGATGCTTTGGATGTGTGGTTTTTTTTTCTTTTTTCCGGAGTGTCGGGGAGGATGGCTAGTGCATTGACGCTATCCGACGCTGGGCTAATTCAATAGGCTAAATGGAATCAGTGGAGACAGTGCAATCATCATTGCATTAGGACACTCATTCCCACCGTGTAAACATTGCTCTGAGCTCTGGCCATTTATCTTCTGGGCCCCTCTCTCTCTCTCTCTCTCTCTCTCTCTCTCCACCCCCCCCCCCCCCCCACACACACACACACACACACACACACACTACGTCAGTTTCACTCTTATTTCCACCACTTCTCAAGGTTTTTCTTTCATCCCATTTAATGAAAGTTGAGGGGTAGAGTTCCGTTTTGGGGCTCAAGTGAATTCCACAAAAAGCACTTTACACAGAAAAAACCCTAGCACTTCTAGACGCGTGAACTGCTTAGCTCTTCACTTTTCATGAAATTAGGCGCCTGGGAAAGCCTTCCTTCCATCAGACGGCGAGGTCTCGGAGGGACTGGGAAGGTGCAAAGCACGGGCTGCCTTTAACGGAGGTGAAAAAACCTCCCGCTAATTCATTAAGCATTGATCACCGCCAAATGACAGCAAAGTGCTTTGACGTTTTTAAGCGCGCAAATAACTGGACAAATTGGCAAGCAATTTTTTTTGTACATTTTCAACTCTTTAATGGCCCTAAAGTACGAAAGCGAAAAAGGCAATAAAAATGTTAGCAGACAGGCCGATGAACCCCCCACGCCCAGCCCATTACGCTTAGACCACTCCTAAACGCTTCCTAATGTCTTAAACTGCGGGTATGGGCTGCCCTAATGATGCATTTTGGTGAGTGTTTCTTACTTTTTGACAAAAATTACATGCCTTTATTTGATTCTTTTTGACTGCAGTCTGTAACAGGAGCCCTATTATGCGCTGAGCGGATGGGCCCATTACTAGGGGTTAGGCCTTAAAGTACCTGAGTATGTATTTGAGTAAATGTGCTTAATCTAGGGTTGGTCTAATATTATTTCTATCAACACTCTGGCCCTGTTCCGGCCTGTGAGATGAATACTGATATGACCTCATTAACGCATTACGCTGGTCCAAGGGTTGGACAGCACACGGATTGCTGACATGTGTGTGTGTGCACGTGCGCGCTCGCGCACACACACATATACACACACGCGCGCACACACACACACACACAGAAATGGGCATATGAGCATTACAGGCATGACCTGTGTGTACAGAAAGGCTGAGATGGTCTTTCTCCAACACGAGAATAAATAAATCGTAGTCGGGCAGAAACCATATAAAAAATATATATGTATATATTTTTTTGAAAATTGTACAGAATGCAACTCTGGTACAGTGCAGCATATATATATTTTTTAATACAACCAGTCCATTAAATTAAAACACAATTTAGCATTCACGTAAAAACAAGTCTCAAAATACAAGTCTCATATTTGTCTGAAGTTATGAAGTAGAGCTCTGATATTCTCAATCTATTAGTGTTCTTTCGTTCATTTAAGGTGTGTGTGTGTGTGTGTGTGTGTGTGTGTGTGTGTGTGTGTGTGTGTGTGTGTGTGTGTGTGTGCGTGTGTGCGTGCGTGCGTTGATGCATTTGAAAGAATCTCTATTCCTGCAGTGCTGAGCAGGGAGTTGACCTGTGCTCCATTCAGACCTTATTAATCAAGTCAGGAAACGTGTGCAGCCTCTTCAAGCTTAGCTGCTCTCATTGGCTGTCTCAATGTCTCATCTCACCTCCCCCCCCCCCCCCCTCTCTCTCTCTCTCTCCCTCTATCTCTCTGCCTTGTAGCACTGTTTGTCTGTCCCATGTCTCACTCATTTCTTTGTAGCAGTGCCTGTCTCTCCATCTCGTCTTACGTTTGTGTCTCTCGCCAAAGACAATCTGTTGTCTTCAGCGAGCGACCAAACGATGACATATTAATTGACGACAGCATCCCTCACATGGACAACTGGCTGCCCGGCTTAATGCGGCCCACAGGTTTTCATGTGTTTATGAGGTGACAGTATTTCATCAGACCCCTTGGTGTGGTTGTTACAGTATGTGCAATGATGTCTTCCTTTTGTATTTAGGGGATTCTTACTAGAGGATGAAACCTTGACAGGCGGGTGGGTGGTCCACAGCCACGTCATTCTGACATAACAATAAATAAACCACGGCCACGTCACCATGACTCAATATGCAAACCCGTTGACTCAATTATTGATTTTGTCTTTTATCTCCCTCAGCATGAATTCATAAAAAGCTAATTATTGTTAAACTTTCTTTGGCCCCTGGTCGTGGAACGACCAGCAAGCCAGATTAAAATTGGCCTCGAAAGTTCCTTTGTTGACTTCATTGTTCATGGATTTATTATTTGGCTGCAACATGTACAATGTATAGTTCCCACTTGAAAAAGAGACGCAGTCTCAATGTGTTTTTACTGGTTAAATAAAGGTTAAATAAAACAAAACAGCATCATGAAGATATGCATTATACTGATGAGTCTGACACCAGCGATCTCCACATAATGAGCACAGAAGGGCTGACAGATACAGTGCCACATATTTGATCGCTATGCCCATATTATGGCCACATGCGTACTGTATATGGGACCGACCCACTTCAAACTCCACGTGTGCAGCGCCAAGGACTCCGCCCTGAGTAGTTCGGATATCCAGTTCTCCAGAACCGGCGATCCAACCAAATATGACAACATAATATGGGCATATTATTTATTCTCCAGTACGGGTTGTGCAAGGGTGATTGGCCAGTCGCCAACCTTACCCTAACCTCAGTAAAACTATGCCTAAACCTAAGCTTAACCCTGTGATGACCCATCCTGTTTGTGTCTGGTGTTACTGTTCTCTGTTCATGTGCAGGAGGAGGGGACCAGCCTGCATGAGGGGTGTGCCTAGATGAGGAGGCACACCTGACTCCAATTTGGCTCAGGAGTATTTAAGCAGGCTGGTCAAGGCCGTTTTCCCTCTCTCTCTCCTGCCTATAGGAAACAATGTTTGTTCTTTACGCCTTTGAGTTAGTTTTGACCTAAGTTACTGCACTTGCACATACGCTATACACTTTCACACATCATGTGGATGTAACTCACACCCCACTTTAACCGTAAGGTATACTTTGTGTCGTCTCCCATATTTGTCATGGTTAAGTCCGTTCATGACAACCCTAACCTAAAACTCAGTAAAGTTAACTTGTTCCGGGGGCGTGGTTCTAAGCACAACCCGTGTTGGATTTAGTATGTCGCCTCCAACACTAATGACATCAGGTTGTCGTGACATGAAAGGGACAAGGACTGGCAGATACAGAGATGTACATAACGGACATGAAAGGGACACAGACAGACAGACAGGTGCTCTGACAAAGCCTCTGACACTATGGGCTGTATTTTGCGTGTCTTAAGTACCAGGTCTTATTCCCTAACTTGAGTAAACTAAAGACCTGGAGGTGTGATCAATGCCATTTGGCTATTCTGAGTGGCCAAAGAGCATTGATCACGCCTCCAGGTCTTTAGTTTACTCAAGTTAGGGAATAAGACCTGGTACTTAAGACACGCAAAATACAGCCCTATGACTCAGACATATTGGCCCAATCGGTGGTTCCATGTAGTGTGAGGGCCGCGTGGCGGCCTCAAACTCTAGTTAATTTTAACTGCTGTTTTAGTCATGCATGCACACTGAGCACAATTATAATAAGGGGATAAAACGATGCACACTTTTTTATCAGCGCTGTATGAACCAAAATAAAAGTTTGATGACGTGCAGTAATCAGGTTTTTTTTCACATAGCTCCTGGTGTGTAATGACCTTAAGCGACCTTATAGCTTTAACAACCTATCCGTCTTTCTCTATCTTAATTTCTCTCTTTCTACCTCTCTGGTTGAGGGCATGGAGTAGCAGGGCCATGGGTTCTCTTCTTAAGACGGTCCCATTCCGTGCAGGGGCTGTACAATGGGGGAAAGTTGGTAATGATTTGGGCTGTTAAGCCTGAGGAGGTTGAAAGACTGTGGATATAACGGGGATTTATTGTGATCCTGCTGTGTCGTGTTGGAGGCACCATCACTTCTAAGCGCGGTTCATTAAGAACACTTCTCATTCCCTGCTGGTCAGAATGGGTGTGGTGCTGCTGGGTTTCTCCTGGCCCTGTTGCAGGGCTATCTTGTGAATATAACATGGAGGCCAATAGCCTGGATGTAACTCATATCAGTCCATTCCTCTCATGTATTAACTTAACTAGTCCAGTGGTTCTAAAACATTTTAAAAGGGACTCCCAACTTGATAGGCTAGATGTATTTTGACCCCACTTTGAGAACCAGTGACTGAAAGAATCCCAACCACAGGAAATGCATAACTTGGCATCACTTCATTAACCCATTCAGGGCAGGAACCCCTTTTGGTGTTTTAAGCATTATGTTATACTTTAGCTATTGAAAAATAGCAGATCTAAAAGCTCATAGCTTGTATCTGCTATTTTTTTTTAATCGTGGTTGTTGCTGGTGATAATGGGAATCCATGCTCGTCTCTTGTGCTCATTTGTGGTTTCCCTGGATTGTTCGTTTCTTATTCGGAGCAAGGGCTTTTTAAAAATGTCATTTAGTCCAAGTCTGGGCCCAAATTCAACACAGTCTACTTCGCCATCACCTTCTGCCCTCCTTTAGTTAAATCCCTGTTTCAGTCAAGTCATTGCAATGAAATGGGTGGGAAAAAACAGTCTCGGAAAAGTTATTCTTTCTTCACTCAAAAACTTTCAGAAGTCTAATGAGAATTATCGATGCCTAACCTTTGCACCGCAGGTTGCAGGCATGATTTGACGAGTGCGCTAGTGTTCAAAGACGTCGTGGAAACCAAGTGAAGTTGTGAGGCATATTTTCACCCCCGGGGACCCTCTCAACCACAATTCTACTGCAAGATGATGCAAATAAGGGAGAGAGACGAGTGATTAATGTGTGATTGCATGAGTGGCTCCGGGAATTGATTGATGGTTGGGGTTCTTTTAATGAGAAGTGAGTGACAAATAATGTATCTTTCGCCACAAGAAAGGGAAACCGAAGTGGAGCGCGGTAGAGCCTGGAAGAGAGAGAGGTACAAAGACACGTTAAGGGCGCAACATTGATTGTGCTCTTTGTGTGATGTGACTTCAAAAAACCCTAAAATTACTTTGAGCATTTATAAGACAAGATACCTGTTTATGTTAAGCGGCAGTCCTCTTATACCTCTCGTGTAAGCTGCCTGCCAGACGAGAAATAATTAATTTCACAACCACTTGAAAACCCGGCGTGTCTGTTCCGGGGGGGGGGGGGGGGGGCAAACATTCAGCTGAAACAGCCGATCTACCATCTTGACGTCTTTTGGGGTTTTATATTAAAGATTTTCATAGATGGCTTCATACTAGACAGCACTATCATCAATGTTGTGTAAGTTAATGTTTTTTTAATGTTGGTTTATTTACACACTATATTTTCTAATAATATAATGGATTCATGTTAATGTGTATTTTCAGACATTTAACCACCTAAGCCCTCAATGCTTAAAGGACCACTTCACCACTTTTCAACCTATCTTCATATAATTGGTCCTCACTAATAATCATGATGATAAAATGGAACGTTCTTTTTCTACTCAGTCTGTGTCTCATATAGGAGGGCTGTGGGCAGTTTAGAAACCGTCCTCCAGTGACATCATCATTAGGCAGATTCTATTTTAAACAAGATTTCTTTTTGCAAAAACGATGGCTTCGCATTGCAACTTTTCAGGACTAGAAAGCCTGCAGTTTCTATTAGCTTGTATTCCCCATCGATGATGTCACTGGAGGACGGTTTCTGAACTACCCACGACCCTCCTATGAGACACAGACCGAGTAGAAACAAATTGTGCCATTTTTTCATGATTACTAATGAGGACCTGGTCCTTTAACAAAAAAAAATTGAGCTTGGGCTCTGGAAAATTGCAGATCTACAAGCTCACAACACGTGGAAGCTCGGCGCATTGTGAGCTCTTACGGTGAATGTACCCCCCCCTGAATAGGTGTTCAAGTGATTAATGTACAAACAAAAGGTTCCTATCACATAACGATTCGGTGGCCCCCTATAGTAACTCTGAAGACCGCCTGGGTGTCCCGGGCCGCCTGTTGAAGACCCCTGGTGTAGAGTAGAGAAACAACAGCCCTAGGGGACTCCATCCAACTAAGCATAGAGTTTTAGTGTTTAAGAGAGAGAGAATTCTGCCCAGATCCCTTCATATAAACATCTTAAAAGGCGAGCCACATTCCTATATGAAACAATGGCATATTTCTGTTCTTTACTGATGTCGTGGGGCTTTTGTCAGTGGCAAGGCCTCTAATTCCTCCATTGTTGCTGATGAGCCCCATTGGGGGAGGCCTTAAAGAGGCTTTCTGGACCCCACAGGACACTCTTATAAATAGAGACCAATCAGAATAGTCCAGCTTCCATTCCACCATTGTGGAGGCGATGATTGTGTGATGCTGATCATCGCCATCATTGTAAAGATAATAATAACATTTTATTTTATTTTTTTAAACAGTCCCGAGGCCATTCTGGGCTAGCGTTTTCCGCCCCAAGGCCATTTTGTTCACTGCGCTGCAGCTGTCTCTCCTCATGTCTTCTTAAATGACAATGGACATGAATGTGCCATGCCATTGAAGCAAGTATTATAGTTTAATTCCTATCATGAAAAGCTTCCAGAGGCAGAGTAAAGGAGCAGCGATATGGAGGGGGAGGGGGGGGGGGGGGGTGGGTTGCAGCTCAGACACAGCAGCAGCTCCAAGTAGGCCTCATTGCTTGTCTGTTGCGTGGGACTTAATGGCAAATGGATGTCATTGGAATTTTGAGCGAGACAGCAAGACCTTATCGCGGCAGATAAATGAATTAATATTTTACACTTCAGCTGGATTTCCTTTCCGCCCGCTGCAAGGGAAGGAAGGCTGGAGTCGGATGTGGAGGGGGGGAGTCAAATAAATTAAGCAAAAAGAAAAGAGTACGAGAGAACAGAATAGGAGGGGAAATCAGGGGCTTTGGATGTGAACCTGCTTAATGGTATTCAGAGGCAGTGAGTCATGTAAGAGAAAAGGATCTTTTCTTGTAGCCGTCAAGGACATTATCTGCTCCTGCTAGCAGTTATTAGCATTAGCATTTATATATTCAATGCAATTTTGAGGTCTGGTGGTACTCGGAGAGGTCAGGAGAGAGAGAAAAGACGAAATGAGGGTAGGGGGGGGGGGGGGGATAAAAAAAGGTCTTTTCTCTGTGTGCAATTGCCGCTAACCGGGACAGAATAAGCAATGAGGTACGACACAAGGACATTTCATGGCAGAATTCAATCTCCGATTGGGGGCTCAAAGCCTCCATATCGTGCAGTTGGCGTTAGCGAAATGCAACGAACCACACCTCAGAGCCGAGCAGAAAATATTCAATAACTGATTCGTTGATGGCGAGCTTTAAACGCAGTGGGGAGAGATGAACAGGTAATGGTTACATTATACTGTTTTCATCGCTCATTTCAGACTCCAGCACAACGATTCAAACGGTCAAACCGTACCGTCCTGGTAGCTTCGCATTGTTCCACAACCTGTGGGCCACTAGTGGGCCGAGAAGGTATTTGCCCCCAAATAATTAACAAAGCGTTGAGATTTTGAGGATAATATAAAAAAATATATTTATTTTTATTTTACCATTATTTAACCAGTACAAAACACATTGAGACAAAGTCTCTTTTTCACGAGGGAACTGGCCAAGAGGCGCAATTAAAATTACACTTCAATGCTACATTGTACATAACATGTCAAGGCAGACAATATAGTACTACATCCATGATAAACCTCAAAGTACCTAAAAAAATACAATATAAAAATCTCCAAAGTGATACACTTGAGGTGACAGAAGGTTTCAAAGTTATGCATATAGGGTAGATACTAGACTAGATATTCAATGTACAATATTATGTACACTGTACAGGAATGAACACATATGTAGGCCTACACAGAGGCTAGTACACGTCCGAACATGTGCAAATGTTGGACTGTATACATCTGAGGTGATCCTTGTGAAACTTCTCATATATTTATATATATAAAACAGCCTAAACCATGCAGGTGCTCGGTACGTGGCACAGTGGGAAAGTGACTGCCCACCACCGCGGAGGATCAGGGTACTACGAGTCCACCACGGAGGACCACGGTGGTGTGCATGTGGCTTTTTCGAGCGTCCATACCAGTGTTTCCCATAGGAAGCCCAGTGTTTCCCATAGGAAGCCCAGTGTTTCCCATAGGAAGCCCAGTGTTTCCCATAGGAAGCCCAGTGTTTCCCATAGGAAGCCTGCAGCCCAGTAGCTATAATATTGCTTTCGGAGGAGGGTTAGTGTTACTTTCTGTCAAATCAGACGGCACACACCTGGACATATCAAATGGCACACTAAAGTGCCGCGGCACACAGGTTGGGAATCACTGGTCTCTATACCATAATTGGCCCGTGTTCGGGGGAGGGAAATTAAATAAAAATGGTGACCGTCCGTCCAATGAGTCAATCGCATTAAACAGCCACCCCCATCCAATTGGTGAGGTCACCCGCCGTCAGCTTGGGCAAAAATTTTTTTGGTTTCAAATGGTTTGAGAAATCGGGTGTTAAATTATATCTGTGATGAAGGAGGATTAGGACAGCTGATCCTTGGATATAGGCCCATGGGCGCACACGGAGCATGTGCAACACACACACACACACACACACACACACACACACACACACACACACACACACACACACACCTTAGTATTACTATGCTTGTGAGGACAACATTTTGTGGCAGTGATTTTAGGTATGATATTTGTATTTATGTCTTTATATTTGTAATTTAATTCAACCCTAAAGCTGAAAATAGCCGATCTACAAGATCGCAACGTTGTGAGATTGTAGATCTACATCTACAAGTACAAGCCCTAAACCTATATATCCTCTGAATGCCTAATCTTTTTTTACCATAAAACAACCATACCATTCCTCTTTAGAGGACCAGGGAAATATTCTGTATGTTCTTAAATTCTACTACTAGCATAGGGAGGGACATTTAGCCTTCACAATTATAGTAATACAAGCACAAACACACACACACGCATGTGCGCACACACACATACACGCACGCGCACGCGCGCACGCGCGCACATCGGCTAGACACATTAGTCAGCTAATGGGTCATCCCATAGCTCGGGGGGTCAGAGATCATGGAGCTCAAGCACTTTGTCAGTTTAAAGGCGTTGAATGCATCATCTGTTCAACTTAAATACAATCACATTGGTCTGACACCTTTCTCCTCTGCTGTCCTGTGGGGCCCTAATCTAGTTGGGAGGATTGGAAATCTACTCTTTTGCGAAATGGTGGTCCTCTACTCAGCTGTTCCTTTTTTCAATGTTATAGGAATGTGAATATACTGAAATGAATCAAACATTTTCATATCAAGAACCCCCAAATAAATATGTATCATGCCGTGGACCCCCTCTGAAAAGATGGAACCAAATGGACCCACACGCTCTCATTGTTAGATAAACACGGAGGACCCAAAGATCAAAACATTCATCAAATGGGGGTCTGTGGCCTGTAATGCATATTATGTATCTGGGAGTCCTTGAAATGGAAAAATCAGACCCGTCTGAAGTGAGTGTACTGTACTGTACTCATGGCAGACGGTACTGCAACAGTGACACTTGGTGGTGAACAAATGCTATAACGCAATTTGGACAGCCAGGGACACAGGGACAGAACCAGGGACACAGCCACAGACATAGCTTTCTATAGGACTGGTTGCACCACTCACAAAAGGTTGAGGATCACTGGACTACAGGGCTGGTATCCTAGTATTCCAGTCTATAGTAAACTAAGAACCCATAGTACTGGTGGTTTCTAGAGCGGTACTGTTTTAGTGAAAGTGATCAGTCGTATCCTACTCAACAGCGTGCCGATCTGAATTCTATTATGTTCAAATGGTTGTGCATAGGCATTAGTTTAGAGATGGTTATAGGTTTAGTGTGGTTAAGTAAGGCGATGGCTCAGCGGTAGAGTGGCTCGATGGAAACCGCAACAATAAAAAGGAACAAGTCTGAGGTATCTTAAAACACAGAATGGTAGTGTCGAAGTGTCCTTGAGCAAGACTCTGAACCGCTAATTGTCTCCACCAGGCCGAAGGCATGGGGAGAGACTAGAGTATGTTTAGCACACATTCCAATGTGACTTGAGCCACATTCAGAGGTGGTTTCAAATCTGATTTGAGGAGATCCGTTGAATGGTGGGGCCAATTTGAGAAATATATCGATATTGAGTGGACGGTCAAATGTCTGAACATACAGTATGCATATTTAACATGATTCCAACTTATCAATAGAATAGTATGTGTAAACAATACAAACAAAAACATCAATTTACACAACATTGATGATAATGCTGTCAAACAAGTGAGTCTATAATGAAGCCATCTATGAAATCTATGGAATGTTTAATCTGCTTCATCTCTCTCTCTCTCTCTCTCTCTCTCTCTCTCTCTCTCTCTCTCTCTCTCTCTCTCTCTCTCTCTCAGCTAAGGGGGTCCTTGGCTTCAAAGACCCCTGGTCTGAAGACAATGACTGTACAGTAGGCTCTTCTCTTACTGTGGTATAAAAAACAACTCATGACTAAATCAGTCTTCAGTCTCCTTTATTTTAATATAAAGCACAGAGAGATAGCTGGGGCTCATGAAGCAATCCATGAATCTTTTATTGCCATTCAGCTTTCAATATAGCCTCATATTACCTATGTGAAAAATCATCTTTATATTAATTCATCCCGTAGTAGTGTGACCACAGAAGTCATCTAATCCCAGACATAATGACACTCTTTATTCTCCTACCTTTGTGTTTATTCCAGGAGTCATTTGGAGGGCCCTAAGTGTCACAATTTGCCCCCCCAACGCACCCCTTTACACACACACACACACACTCACACACACACACACACACACACACACACACACACACACACACATCGCCCTCATAGGCAGTCATTGTGCGGTTGTATTAAGTGGCGGGGGTGGGGGGTACAGAACACAGGGAGGAGGGGGGGGGGGGGCACATTCTGTTCCGAGGCTGACTTTGAGATTGTTATTATCATTTTCAAAGCATCAAAGCTTTCTCTCTCTCTCTCTCTCTCTCTCTCTCTCTCTCTCTCCATCCAAGCTTAAAGAGATGAAAGTTTCTCTTTGTTCCATCCCCTGCTACATTACCTCTATGCATTAGACCTCCTCTTTATCCGTGAAATTACCTTTTAGCTTTTCTCATTCAGCGCAGGCAGTCTGCGTGCCACGAGATGGCTCGCACTTTCTCACCATACCCCCATCCCCCAACCCCTCTGTACGCACGCACACGCACGCGCACGCACACACACACACACGCACACACACACACACACACACACACACACACACACACACACACATGTCGCACGCACACCTCTGAAGAAGTGTTGCATTTGTGGTTTGATTCTCTCTCTCTCTCTCTCTCTCTTTCTCGATCCATCCATCCATCTATGCATTCTCTTCATATAAGGTCCATCTACCCCTTCATTATATGGTTAGTGTTGTTCTTTGATCGTTCTATCTCCAAAGCATACATACAGTGTGTGTGTGTGTGTGTGTGTGTGTGTGTGTGTGTGTGTGTGTGTGTGTGTGTGTGTGCGTGTGCGTGCGTGCATGCGTGCGTGCGTGAGATGGTGAATCGTGATATCTGTTCTTTCATCCACTTTGCTCTGTCACTTCAAGCACCATTTGAAGACCACCTGAAGCACTCTATATAAGAACAGTTGCTTGCTTGATTGTCACACCAAAACACAAATTACAAAATACACATTTTGACACGAAGATCTCATTTTATACGAACCATGTATATCAAAATAATTTGCATATTAATACAACCCAATGTGATAAAATGAAATGGAAGTTTGGCAGCATAATATATAATATAATGTGAGTTGGTTTCATTGCCAACCACACCTCTTCTGTCCTTTCCTCTGGGGCCAACCTGTTTCTAATTAGCTAATTACTCAGCAGGGCAGGTGATTGCTCGTTTAAAAGGAGCATCACAGCTGAGTAGTAGCAGGCACAAACTCTCAGTTTGTTTGGAGCAGCTTAGCACTGTGTCAAGCAGCTCTTTTGGAAAGCCATGGGACTAATCATGAGGTGAGAAACTAATTCATTTGTCTAATATTGCTGCTTGAGTTAAAGTATTAACCACTTAAACCTGCTTTAGACTTGATAAACTGTGTTGTCTCTGTAGTGTTATATGTTTTTATCTGTCTAGCCCATTCTGAACGGGAACCCATTTTGGTGTTTAGCATCATGTCATGCTTTAGCTATTGAAAAATAGCAGATCTACAAGCTCATAGCGCGCCACCGAGTGGCGCGCTACGAGCTTGTAGGTCTGCTATTTTTGAAAAATCGAAGAACGACTGACATTTTTTAGAATCTGATCTCAGGTCAGAATGGGTTGATCAGACCAGTGTGTGTCCTAGTGGAAACCTCGTATGAATCTGATCTCAGGTCAGAATGTTAGTGCTAGTCATCTACACCAAATGTCTTTAGCAAACATGGCCCACCTACAAGCTCACAGCTCGTCACATTGTGACACCTTGTGAGCCTGTAGATTGGCGGCCATCTTTGGCTGACGTTTGATCCCCTCCAAATTATATGTTTGCTGGGGTTGAAGTGGTTAAAATGGTATGAAATCCTAAACTGATTTTATAGTCTTCTGTTTAGGCTAAAAGCAGCGGTTCCCAAACCTCTTTGACCATGCACTCCCTGTTACCTCCCTGTTGTTTCCTTTTCATCCACCTGTATGAACCTGAATGTGGCATAATATATGCAGCATAGGCTATATTCTGCATTACTTGCCATATATTGGCATAATATGTTAATTTTAAAATGTAACCATAGCAGCACCACCATTAGACTTTCCATGTCGTGCACCACAATGGGTTGTTATGAGCTACTTCCTGTCAATAAATTCCTAGCCAGTATTGGTGTTTGGAAGCACTCATTTTAGCAAAGCAGCCTCCTGCATTATGTGCAAATTCAAAACTGGTGGTATGCAGGGCTGTCGAGTGACATTCAACGAGTGCTCCCAAACTCTGACACTTAGGAAAACGATAACCTGCACAGAAGTTATTGACAGAAAGTAGCTCATAACATGTCTATGGTGGATTTTTATGAAACAAACTTTATATATTGACGGGGGATAATTCAAGCTTTCCGTACAACTGCAACTTTGCTGAGTTTGATGTTGTTTAATACACTTGATAGGACTTTTCTGTTTGGATGAATGGGCTGTCAATGATAAGTTGCACCTTGCTGGCAAGATGGCAGTGGTGTGCATAAGGTCAATTAATTGCTGTTTAGCTAGAGTTGTGTTTAGGCCACAGTGTAGTGTATGGTCAATCAAATGCAGGCTGCCTACCGTTTCTACCCTGTTTTTACCCCCAACTTGAAAACACTGTCAAATTCCATGTTTATGTGTCCTCTCTAGGGTGGTGTTTTGGGTCTTTCTGGTTGCAGGAAGATCTACAAGTGGTGAGTTTGTCTGCTTTTTATTAAAAAAAAAAAAAACCTATTCGGGCCTGACGTCGAAATTTAAAACGAATGTTTTCTAAATCATGACAATTTTCTGAAAGATTTGAGGCACATTTTAACGATTTAAAAAAAATAGCGCGCCACTAGGTGGTGCGCTCTGAACTTGTAGTTCTGCTATTTTTCAATAGCTAAATTATAACCTGTTTAAAATGGTGGTAAAAGTGGTGCTTTTTGCTTCTTCCTCATATAGCTCAGAAGATTTCACTTGCTCAGTCTGCCCACCTGCCAGTGTCTTATGGCCCTGATGAGCCGACTCTTCTTTGTGACTGTGACAGGCTGCCCCCAGGTGTCCCAGAATCACCTAATCACCCTAACCCCCTTTTCACATTGCCTGCCAATCACTCGGGTGACCCACAGTCACCTGTTTCTACACCTACTGTACACCAAAGCGTAAGCTGTCACTGTAAAACGTTGACGGCTCAGACCGTCCAAGGCACAAAACCACCTGTCGGCTCCCAGCAGCTTGGCTACCCGTATGTGCCCCAACAGTTGCGTTACCTGCAACATCCGCCAAGGCCCCAGCACCTGAGGCCCCAGGTCTATCCTCAGCCCGACTACCAGCAGGTTTGGCAGAAACCACAGCAAAGCCTCCCGGTGCCCCAGCCGCCGAGACCCCATGTCTATCCTCAGCCTGACTACCAGAGGCCCCAGCTGGCAAGGCCACTGCTCGATGACCCACGAAGGCCCCAGTTCTATCAGAGGCCCCAGCCCCCGCAACCAAGCTCCCCACAGCCCCAGCCGCCAATGACTCAGTTCCCACAGCTCCTGCGGCCAAGGCCCCTGGTCCCACAGCCCCAGCCACCACTGCCGCATTGGCAACCAGGCTTCCCCCAGTGGCCAAGGCCCCAGTTCCCACAGCCCCAGCCGCCAAGCTCCCCACAGCCCCAGCCACCAATGCCGCAGGTCCCACAGCCCCAGCAACCAGGCTTCCCCCAGTGGCCAAGGCCCCAGTTCCCACAGCCCCAGCCGCCAAGCTCCCCACAGCCCCAGCCACCAATGCCCCAGGTCCCACAGCCCCAGCAACCAGGCTTCCCCCAGTGGCCAAGGCCCCAGTTCCCACAGCCCCAGCCGCCAAGCTCCCCACAGCCCCAGCCACCAATGCCCCAGGTCCCACAGCCCCAGCAACCAGGCTTCCCCCAGTGGCCAAGGCCCCAGTTCCCACAGCCCCAGCCGCCAAGCTCCCCACAGCCCCAGCCACCAATGCCCCAGGTCCCACAGCCCCAGCAACCAGGCTTCCCCCAGTGGCCAAGGCCCCAGTTCCCACAGCCCCAGCCGCCAAGCTCCCCACAGCCCCAGCCACCAATGCCCCAGGTCCCACAGCCCCAGCAACCAGGCTTCCCCCAGTGGCCAAGGCCCCAGTTCCCACAGCCCCAGCCGCCAAGCTTTCCACAGCCCCAGCCACCAATGCCCCAGGTCCCACAGCCCCAGCAACCAGGCTTCCCCCAGTGGCCAAGGCCCCAGTTCCCACAGCCCCAGCCACCAAGCTCCCCACAGCCCCTGCCGCCAAGGCCCCTAGTCCCACAGCCCCAGCAGCCAAGGCCCCTGGTCCCGCAGCCAATACCCCTGTTCCCACAGCCCCAGCTGTCAAGGCCCCTGTTCTCCCAGCAGCCAAGGCCCCTGGTCCCACAGCCCCAGCTGCCAAGGCCCCTGGTCCCACAGCCCCAGCTGCCAAGGCCCCTGGTCCCGCAGTCAAGGCCCCTGGTCCGGCCCCTGTTCCCACAGCCCCTGCAACCAACCTTCCCCCTGCCGCCAAGGCCCCTGGTGCCCCAGCCGCCAATGCCCCAGGTCCCACATCCCCAGCAACCAAGCTTCCCCCTGTGGCCAAATCGCCAGTTCCCCCAGCCGCCAATCTCCCCACAGCCCCAGCTGCCAAGGCCCCTGTTCCCACAGCCCCAGCAGCCAAGCTCCCCACAGCCCCAGCCGTCAGGGCCCCTGTTCTCCCAGCAGCCGAGCCTTCAACAGCAGCAGCAGCAGCCAAGGCCCCAGTTCCCACAGCCCCAGCAACCAACCTTCCCCCTGTGGCCAAATGCCCAGTTCCCCCAGCCGCCGATCTCCCCACAGCCCCAGCTGCCAAGGCCCCTGGTCCCGCAGCCAAGGCCCCTGGTCCTGCAGCAGCCAAGGCCCCTGGTCCCGCAGCAGCCAAGGCCCCTGGTCCCACAGCCCCAGCAACCAACCTTCCCCCTGTGGCCAAATACCCAGTTCCCCCAGCCGCCGATCTCCCCACAGCCCCAGCTGCCAAGGCCCCTGGTCCCACAGCCCCAGCAACCAACCTTCCCCCTGTGGCCAAATCCCCAGTTCCCCCAGCCGCCGATCTCCCCACAGCCCCAGCTGCCAAGGCCCCTGGTCCCGCAGCCAAGGCCCCTGGTCCTGCAGCAGCCAAGGCCCCTGGTCCCGCAGCAGCCAAGGCCCCTGGTCCCACAGCCCCAGCAACCAACCTTCCCCCTGTGGCCAAATACCCAGTTCCCCCAGCCGCCGATCTCCCCACAGCCCCAGCTGCCAAGGCCCCTGGTCCCACAGCCCCAGCAACCAACCTTCCCCCTGTGGCCAAATCCCCAGTTCCCCCAGCCGCCGATCTCCCCACAGCCCCAGCTGCCAAGGCCCCTGGTCCCGCAGCCAAGGCCCCTGGTCCCACAGCCCCAGCCGTCAAGGCCCCTGCAGCAGCCAAGGCCCCTGGTCCCACAGCCCCAGCAACCAACCTTCCCCCTGTGGCCAAATCCCCAGTTCCCCCAGCCGCCGATCTCCCCACAGCCCCAGCTGCCAAGGCCCCTGGTCCCACAGCCCCAGCAACCAACCTTCCCCCTGTGGCCAAATCCCCAGTTCCCCCAGCCGCCGATCTCCCCACAGCCCCAGCTGCCAAGGCCCCTGGTCCCGCAGCCAAGGCCCCTGGTCCCACAGCCCCAGCTGCCAAGGCCCCTGGTCCCGCAGCCAAGGCCCCTGGTCCCACAGCCCCAGCCGTCAAGGCCCCTGCAGCAGCCAAGGCCCCTGGTCCCACAGCCCCAGCAACCAACCTTCCCCCTGTGGCCAAATCCCCAGTTCCCCCAGCCGCCGATCTCCCCACAGCCCCAGCTGCCAAGGCCCCTGGTCCCACAGCCCCAGCAACCAACCTTCCCCCTGTGGCCAAATCCCCAGTTCCCCCAGCCGCCAATCTCCCCACAGCCCCAGCTGCCAAGGCCCCTGGTCCCACAGCCCCCGCAGCCAAGGCCCCTGGTCCCGCAGCCCCAACCATCAAGGCCCCTGTTCTCCCAGCAGCCGAGCCTTCAACAGCAGCAGCAGCCAAGGCCCCTGGTCCCACAGCCCCAGCAACCAAGCTTCCCCCTGCCGCCAAGGCCCCTGGTCCCACAGCCCCAGCTGCCAAGGCCCCTGGTCCCGCAGCCAAGGCCCCTGGTCCCGCAGCCAATGCCCCTGTCCCCGTGGGCAAGGCGGCCCCAGTTCCAAGGCCCCTCAGTGCCATTGCAGCCTGACTACCAGCTTTGGAAGAAACCACAGCAAAAGCCCCCACAGCAGCAAAGGCCCCCACAGCCCCAGCAGCAAAGGCGCCCGCAGACTAACTACCAGGTTTCCGAGCCAGCAAAGCCTCACTACTCTACTATTTCCTGGCCTTTTGCTGCCTAGTCGTGGTAACTACATGGGTTCTGGTGGGTGAGACATGTTCTTTGTTGTAATTTATCTAGTTGTATAATGACACTGCTACATCTAGACTATAGGAAGTAGGCAGATGTGTGATCTAAATGTATGTATTTTCTTTGCAGATCATACCACATGGGATGTTCTCCAGTTTCCTCTACCAATGATGGACCATGTACGGCTACAGTATATTGTTAAATAAATCATTTTAATTGTTCTTGGGTGTGTTTTCTCTTTTGTTCAACTGGTTGCTACCCATTTACAGCCAACATGGTGGCCTCAGAGCCCAGAGTCATGGCTTTTGCTAACAAAGCCTACTGTATTACTACATCCAGTACATGAGTGCATTTCTCTTCCTGGCTATGTATACAATTCAATTCAAAGGGCTTTATTGGCATGAGAAAACATACGTTTACATTGCCAAAGCAGAAAGAACAATACAATCAAAACAAAAATTATGTACTTTGAAGGTCAGAATCTTCAATAGATCAACTTCTATGTACCAAGATCACTCGATGCAGGTATAGTGCAGGAATATACACAATGATTAGTCTTTAGGGTGGTTGTGTTCCATTTGATATCCTTCTCCTATCACAGCAACTCACAAATCTTGCTGCTGTGTTTGCACATTGTTGTACTTCGCCCAGCAGATATGGGAGTTTTTTGTCATTGGTCATGTTTTCAAAATCTCCGTGTGTGGTTGTAATCTGTGGGAAGTATGTCTCTCTGATGTCTTGGTACAATGGACAGATGGTTAGGAAGTGTAGCTCGGTTTCCACTTCATTTAGTGTGCAGTGGGTGCATAGTCTCTTCTCTCGGGATACAGGTCTGCCTAAGACGGCCTTTCTCGATCGCGAGACTATGCTCACTGAGTCTGTACCTAGTTAAGATTTTTCTTTGTTTTGGGTCGGTCACGGTGCTCAGGTATTCTGCCACTGTGTATTCTCTGTTCAGAGCCAGATAGCATTCTAGTTTACTCTGCTTTTGTGTTGCTTCTTTCCAATGTGTCATAGTTTTCCCTTTGCTGTTTTATAATTTGGTTTAGTCCAATGGGTTTTCTATCGTGGTTCTGTTTGTGTTTGTGCCCGGAGTTCCAGGGCCAGCTGGCTGAGGGGGCATCTCTCTAGAGTTTCGCTGTGTGAGTGCCTTGTTAAGGTCACTTTCTTTTAGGTGGTTGTAGAACTTAAGTGCTCTCTTTTTTATTTTGATTATGAGTGGGTATCGTCCTAATTCTGCCCTGCATGCATTATTTGGTGTTTTTCGCTGGGTACGGAGAATGGATTTGCAGAATTCTGTGTGTAGGGTCTCGGTTTGGTGTTTATCCCATTTTTCCAGGTCATGGTTTGCTAATGGTCCCCAGATCTCACAACCATAGGGGGAAATTGGTTCTATCACCGAGTCCAGTATTTTAAGCCAGGTTTTAATTGGGATGTCTATTTTGATGTTTCTTTTGATGGCATAGAATGCCCTTCTTGCCTTGTCTCTCAGGTCCTTTACAGCTTGGTTGTATTTCCCTTTGCTGCTGATGTTTAGACCAAGGTAGGTATAGTTTTTAGTTTGTTCTAGTGGGATTGTATTTAGGAAAAAATTGTGTTTTTGGCGGCTGGGCCTTTTTTGAAATATCATGATTTTAGTCTTGGTTAGGTTCACTGTCAGGGCCCATGTCTGGGAGAATTAAGCATTTGATTTCTGTGTTTGCCAAGGGGATGCCTGGAGCTGTAGACTGTTCTAACGTTTTTGCTAATTCGTTGATATATATGTTGAAGAGTGTTGGACTCAGGCTGCATCCCTGTCTAACACCACGGCTTTGGGGGAAAAAGTATGTGTGCTTTTCGCCTATTCTAACTGCGCATTTGTTGTTAGTGTACATTGATTTTATGATGTCATAGGTTTTCCCCCCAATGCCACTTTCCAACAGTTTGTACATCAGACCCTCATGCCAAATTGAATCGAAAGATTGTTTGACATGCATATCATGCATATCAACCTACATCACCGTGAGAACTCAAATAAGCCACTAACTTTGCGTTTTAGAGTGTAGAAAATGAAATTGTCTGGGCTAAAATATTGTATGGGCATAAGCCTGGCATGTCAAGCATTTATTTTCAGAATGTAACCACCAATGTAGTTTAACAAGCGTTTGCTACTTTCTTTTTGGTAAACGGACGTCGGACACGTTTACCTGTTGTCCACATTTTAGGCATTGTCATACAGTAGGTGAAAATGGCAAAGCTAGTACAATGAGCACTAGCAATTTTTTCTACTAGAGATAGCACCTATACCTTACGTCACACCGGTATGCCATATCTGGTGGTGATCTCTCAGTCCTTGTCCAGCATTGTACAATATTTGTCTACACGTAGTTGCAGTAAATGCATCTGTGTGACCACACCTGATTGCTTAACCCATTCTGACCGGGAACCCGTTTTGGTGTTCAGCATCATGTTATGCTTTAGCTATTGAAAAACAGCAGATCTACAAGCTCATAGCGCGCCACCGAGTGGCGCAAGTTGAACATTGTATTTCTAACTTTGGTATCGGTGCTTGTCGGCAAATGCACATGAATCTTACATGTCTTAGAGAAGAGAACGTTAAATGACAACATTGACAGTGCTGACAAAATGGACTGAGGCTGTCTGAAATCTATGAAAAACATTAGTCTGTTACACATTATGTGGTGTGGGTCTCAACTACGGGGTCTGTTGCCTGAACGTTAAAAACCCCTGCTGTGTGTGGTTGAACTGGGCAGCTCCCAGGTGGGATCAGATGCCCAACTTTGTGAAAGGCGACGACACGGTGGCCTTGCCGATAAAGAGCTTGTCTCCTCTGCAAAATAAAACAAAAAGGCTTCCCTGAATAAATAATGGGCTTAAGAAAAAAAGATAATGAAACTGGGGGAATAAATGTCAGTGTATAAGCGACGGTAGATCTACAGAGACAATAGGCCAGGTCTTATCCCGTGTTCACTGGACTGCGTCCTCTCCGTTTTGACTTTTATCATCAGAAACGAACCAAGTGTAAATAATTTGCCTTTCATCGGCAGAGGTAAGGCGTTTCCATTTCCAAAACACAGCCGGATCTAATTATTTCACCCCGAAATTAGAATTGAGCCTCTTTTAATAAGTACAAAGGAATTCACTGTAAGCGTGTAATTAATTTTATATGAACTATTTACTCGCACGTCACCTGATTAGGGATTCAGGTATGGTCACGCATAAGCACGCACACATGCTATAGCGCACACACGTGCATGTGCGCTCAGCCGCTCGCTCACACACACCTCTAAAAAAGGTGGTAGAAAAAGTGAATTTTTCTCACATGGATTACTGTCCTAATCAAGGGCTTTCTGAACTCCTATCTTAAAGACACACATGAGCAGTTCTTTCATTGGGTTCCACACACACTGTGTGCGTGCGCCAAGCACGTGTCCAGCATGCATGCGCTCCTGGGGCCTCAGCAGCCATGCTGCAAAGTCTCTGGTGGTGGTAGTGCATGGGGAAGGGTATTAGGGCCACAATTGCCCAAAACTGACACATTTAATAGAGAAAGATTACTGTGTGCTACATCCATTTGATTTGAAGCGAACACATTTTCCCAGTGCAGTCAGGTCTCCAGGAGGCCTCTAAGCTGTCCAGACAGAGTGGATGCTATAGTGAAGCCGTTGTGTTTGCATGTGTGTGTGAGGTGTGCTATCTGTGTGTCTGTATGTATACAGGTATGTTGTCGCTGTTGGGTGGAAAACTTGTGTGTCCAAAACGGATACTTTTGGTAAAGAAACATGTAAGATGTGTTCTAAAATCCAGTGTAATACTTTTAGTTAGACCCACAGACGTTCTTGACCACTTTCTAAATTAAATTACAAATTAGTGAAAGTAGCTTTACTACACAAGCCCACAAATATGGCGCGATGGCACTACTTTTGCACAACCCTTGAACACAATGAAGTAGTATAGGGAATTAATTTACAAACAAAAGTTGAAATGGGGAGATACAATTAGGATTCTGCCTGACAGCAACGAGTACTTTTGGGGATTAAAATTCAAAAGTAGAAGATCTACAAGCTCAAAAAGCGGTGGTTGGCACCTCGTAGCAAGCTTTTGGATCTGCTACTTTTGATATTTTTGTGTGCCGCTCTATAGTACGATCAAAGTAGAGCATTCCTTTATGAAAAAACACAAAAGTTAGAATATGGCGCTAAGAGGTTTCTGCCCGACAACAGTGATAAGTGTTTTTCATTTAAACGACTAAATGTGCATGGCATTTATCATCCCAGCACTTTTTTTGTTATGGCTTTTAGAGAGGATTTGGGGAATAAGAGGTAATTTTTCACTGTTGTTCAATGGTTGAGAGAGCTGTCAGTTAGTCCCTACTGAAGCTTCCTACGTGTTAGTAATGTCTCTGTCGGGTGGAAACCTTGTATGTCCAAAAACTGTTTATATATACAGGCATATAACGTATATATATATATATATATATATATATATATATATATATACACAGTATATTCACTACTTTTGTGCGAAACTATTGACTGACGAAGTAAGGCATTTATTTACAAAAAGATCACACCTGTGTGAACTGAGTGGTGCAACTCCCCTCTCCCCCTGCCTCTCTCTCTCTCTCTCTCTCTCTCTCTCTCTCTCTGTAATTAGCAGGCAACAGTGCAAAACTATCTCTCTCCCTCTGTTTCTGGCACAACAGTGCCACTTTTGCCCCTACTGGTACTCTAAACATTGGGACATAGTCCCATAGGGACATTGCTGTTCCTTGGAGTCGTTGCACCACTCAAAAAATAGAAAAACATAAAAAAGTTTAAATATGGAGATACAAGGTTTCTGCTGCACAGGGTGGATGGATAGAGACCAAATGGAAGGGAAGAGAGAAGAAAAGATGGATATTGTATAATTCACTGCTGTCAGTTTAGCAATGAATGTTCCATCCGTGTAATTATTCATTACCGACATAAAAATCACACTTGGAATTCTCTTTTTACCTCTTTAAATGTTGACCAAGAAGCCAGTGGTTTAGAACTATACTTCCATGAAATAAAATAAAAGTTACAAATTGGGCTTGGTATTTTGGGGGGGAATATCTTCTCTTTTTTCCCCCTTAAAGGTCACACTGAAGTTTCATTCATATACCTACCTCTTGGTTTGGTGTGACTGCACCCTCAGTGTTAAATATTTGTTAGAATAAGTGTTAATAGCTCGATATTCTGATAGTAATAATTGCTATTCAGTAACAAAGGTCTCCCTGTCTCTCCAGCTCTTGGAGAGAGAACAAAAAATGTAGTGAATAGAAAATGCATTTTCAAGTCAGGATGCCAATTTTATCCAATGGAAATGGTGATGACACGAAATGAGCTAAAGAATTAAGAACTGGAGCAATATATTTAAGCTTATGAATGGGTATACTCTACTGATTGGCTGAAATTGACAACCCACCTGAAAATTACTATCAGAATATATTGCTTAAATTTTGTTTTGACAAAATACTTTTAACTAAAACATACAGTATCACCTTTTTACCGGAACTACTTATTTTTATATATACTTTATATCCATTTATCTATTATTCCAATCAAGTCTTCATGTCCAATAATAATGGTACTAAACATTACTAAATGGACTGTGTGTGCGTGTGCGTGTGCGTGCGCGTGCGCATGTGAAAAATAAAATCCATACCATTAAACCATATGTCGGTGCTGCAGAAATAGGTATAATTCTAAGAGTGTCAGAAACCCACCATGCTAGAGAGATCAATTGCTTCATTAGCACCTCGCAGGCAATTTACCTCTCACCCCCACGGCTCATTAAAATAACAGCCTCCATCATAACAGTCTTCAATACAGCTAGAGTCAAATAGAGTATCAAATCTGAGAGTGTGCATGCCATGGGAGAACATGTCAAAATAGAATGTTGCTATAGGCCACAAACCTTGTATCTCCATATTCATTTTTATTTTATTTTTTATTTTTGGAAAATGAATGGACTACTTTGTCATATAGAATGCCATGCAAAAGTAGCAAAGAATAGCCTTTAAAAATGTTTAAAAGTGAAAGTGGTTAAGTGTCTGCATATGAGTTTTATGAACTACAGGTTAATGTCGCACTGCCGATCCGATTTCGTCAGTAACCGTTGCCATGGTCTTGCCTGTTCTCGTGGCTTTTCTCGACCCTATAGCTTGCATTCTATCCGCAGGAGGTTTAGCCCCCTTTCTCAGAAGCTGGAGATGATGATGATGCCCTGCCATAATGTGCTGTTGACGGGGCCCCTGGGGGGCCCCTTCGGTTGTGTCTGACATCAGCACACGTTCATCTCCATGCAGTATCATACTGTTGATCTCCATTATGTGACTCCATACCCCCCCCTGTATGGAGACAGGGTCGGTGGCTCACCGGTTGAACATGGTGGGTCCATCGACACACCCACCCCGTTAGGCAATTTTAACCCATTCTAAACGGGAACACATTTTGGTGTCAGCATCATGTCATGCTTTAGCTATTGAAAAATAGCAGATCTACAAGCTCATAGCGCGCCACCGAGTGGCGCGCTATGAGCTTGTAGGTCTGCTATTTTTGAAAAATCGAAGAACGACTGACATTTTTTTAATCTGATCTCAGGTCAGAATGAGTTAATCAGACCAGTGTGTGTCCAGTGGAAACCTCGTATAGAATCTGATCTCAGGTCAGAATGGGTTAAATATTCAACGAATGAAAGTACAAGTGACTAAATAAATAATAACTACAGTGGGTCCATTGGCACACACAGGTTCCCATTCCCTGAAACGTAACGCTTTTTGGGACATACAAGGTTTCCCCCCGGCCGACGACGACAGCGTCACAATCCGGGGGAACGTAGTTACGTGACCCCCCAGGGGGGGACGTGTCAAAATAAAAGTCCCCCCCGCCTCGGGGTCAGAACATCATCCCAGCGGCTCCCAGTGGCGGGCTATCAGCACCAATCAGATATGAAGTTATATCATATGTGCGGGCGGCTCACAGATTACGAAGCGCCGGGGGGGGGGAGGCCTTTATTTAGCTAATTCTCTCCTCTGTTCGTACAGACGTACGTCTTTCTGCAGCGGTGCTTTGATAAGACCTCAGGGACACGCATGTTTTAATTAGACCTCGCAGCACGAGCAGACCGGCTGTACAGTTCATAAGAAACTTCCTTTTCTTAATTTCTTTATTTATTTTCCCACCGTTCCTCTCTCTCTCTCTCTCTCTCTCTCTCTTTCTCTCTTTGTGACAAGCGATGTGTAATTAGCAGGCATATGTGCATTTGCATATATGCGGCTGGGTGACATGTTTCATCCCATTTGAATAAGTAGACATGTACTCGATGTGATATCCCTGAAGTGAATACATGAATACCAGACGCTAATTATCCCAATCTTGCAAATGATCTACTTAAATATTAATATATTTTTTTCTTTTTTTTTTACTTTGCATTGTTTGCTGGGAGGGTTTTTTTTTCATGTTAGAGAGAGAGGGCAACAGAAGTGTGTGTGTGTGTGTGTGTGTGTGTGTGTGTGTGTGTGTGTGTGGACAGTGGCCACTCTCGTCATCGGTGTGCGTTGTTTCATGTGAATACGTGCGCGCATACACACACACACACACACACCCCATCTCGTCTGTGAACCTCCCGGGTGCACGCTGTCATCCCAGCAACAGATAATAGAAGCCAGGATGAAAGCGCCATGCATGACAAGTTGTGGAATCAGAAAATAACACGGACGACTGACCAATTCAACATGGAGAATATACAAGACCCGGGTCAAACTCTACACACGCACACACACTGCGCTGTTTGTTTTAACACTATGGTGTACCATATAGGGCTGAGGCACACGACAAACCCAGGAGATATATGGACGGCGAAAATAATCATTATTATAATGGCATCGTCCTTTATTTGCAAACTAACAGACATGTCACACCTTGTTCCAATCAATGACACACATCTTACAAGTTCAAACAGCGATCATATGCATTATACGACAATACAGGTTGTAATATAATATACCAAAACTGTACATACTGTATGCAGTGAGTTTGTATCTGTTTCGGCGTTCCTTATTCTTCTTAGAAACAACGGATGCCCAGTCAGGTCAGTCTCCACAAGCTGTCATTTAGTGCATATTATTTATTACTTTATTACTTCTCGAAGGCCTATAGCTCACATACTGTAGCAACCATAGGTAGCAACAGACATTAACAAAACCGCCCTCTAGCCCTGCACTTCCGTTTCTTTGATTGACAAGCTAAACAGCCAATGAGGGGACTCCACAGAGGCTTTACCCCACTCCCCCCTCCTCTCTTCACTATCGACGGAGAACGATTTTTGCTCAATGACCGAACATGTCGGGTCTGTCCCGATCACGGTCGATAAGGTCAAGACTAGCTATCGACAACCTGCCGACAGGCTAGGAGACTGTAGGAAACGCATTCCGCCGCAGAATCTGGAAGGATTCGGTGCGGTCTGGAGCCAGCTATATTTCAATTTCAGTAGTAGTAGTTGGCAACTCTAACGGTGTTCCCCGTGCAGGCCAGCGACATACATTTCTCATGTATAATCCACTCATAAAGCACTCCGAGATGCTCAACACAGTAAGCCTTTGGTGGTATTATAACTCCTCATGATGCCATGTCCTCTGACACGAGTGTTCACCAATGTATTTTGCGTATCGCTGCAGATTTACGGCTGTCGGAAAAATTGACAATATTACCACAATATTTTTACCAAGGTGAAAAGCAATAACACTAAACAAGAGTGGGACATGTAAACCGCATCAAATCACCACCCTGTCCTATCCAGGAGGGACCAGTATAGGGCGGCTACGGGGGGAGAGATACAATAAGCGAAAAGAAGAGATGGATTACTTCATAGCTCGATTAAAATCTCACATCATGCACAATCATTTGAACTGTGTGGCTGCGTTGATGCAGTCCTTCGGTTGGTATCCCAATCTAATTATATTAACATAGTCATACTGGATGGCAATTCCAAATGTGACCCCATTGGGTACCATTAGTAACTCAATCATGCCATACATACATGTACAACGATGTACTGTACTAGACAGAATGGCCTTTGATGCCATTCTGCTGCATGACACTTGGAGAAGTCCAGTGCAATTCTATATCAATGCAACAACACTAAGGCATAACTAAGGAAGTATACTTACTCAGGTATACTGTACTTTATTTTATTATTAAAACAATCTTGAGCTATACCTTTACTTTTATATTTGTATTTCCATTTTCCGTTCATTTATATTCTACTCCACTATACGTATCCTGGAGAAACCTCTCGGAGAGCCACTGAATCTACAATGTCTGACAGTCAAATGAAACCTCAATATATTTTCTTTAATTATTCATGACAAGTAGATTTCTAGATGCAAGTTTTTTTCCCCCCCGTCCCGTATAGCATTAATGATGTACAATTGCAACGGTCTTTTGATGCTGTTTGCTAAGTGCATCGGACAATGAAAAGCCTGTGGATACGGTGCGGCTCGCGGCTGATGATTACGACTCTCTAGTCTTAATTGCATGCTAGTTTTGATGTAAAGCAATCACGGGGGCCATCTGTGTGAAGTGGATATGTTTGTTTGATCTGTGTCTGTGTGTGTGTGTGTTTGAATGTGAGCACTTGGCTAACTAAAGTCATGCACGACGAAACGAACAAAGCAAAGACTGCATGCATGCGTGCGTGCGCGTGAGCATGTGGGCATCGGTGTGCACGCCCACACACACACACACACACACGCCAAGGATCCATCAAGGTCTGTCGAAAGCTTGCGTTGTACGAAACACTCAATCAATCATGACCACAAACTACAGGACATCGCCCGCCTTCTAGCTCATTAAAAACGAGCGCAACACAACACAAGAAAATATACCCTGAGCAAATTAAGTTGTGTCCTAATTGTTTTCCATGTTTGTGAACCTCTCCGACAACTTCAGAAAGCATTTGTTTGTTGCTTGATGTATGCTCGCCGTGCCTTCGGGCCATGTTTTTTATGACCATTATTATTCAAATGAGCTAGAAATGTGTTTTGAAAGTCCTAAATCACTGAGCATGAATGGCTACCCTTGGCGTTTATAAATGACTTTCCACACGAGGCGAAAGCGGCTTGCCTGCGTTGGTTCACTCCACTGAGCTCATTTGGGTGTTTGGGGGCCTGTCAACAGAAATTGTTGTCAGTTATCCATTTCATTTGACAAGTTTCATTGGAAAGTTTGACAACACTTTTCACTATAGTTACTATCTTCTGACAAACAGTGATGTGATGATAGGCTAAATGTAATACAGGAAAGTGTGTAAACTCCATTTGACTCAGAGAAGAGCTACAGCCTTAAGCTATATTCGCACACACCGACTCAGTCGACGACGCAGCTTGACTTGCTGGACCGCTTTTCCATCTCGCGCGGTCTGGGGTTCCGTATGCGTGTTCTGGGGCAGTGTCACATGCATAACATGCACTTTTAATGATACTGTAGACTTAATTACAACGCTATTTCGTTTGACATCGTCGTCATCCAATATGAAAACGTTTGAGAGTAAAGTTCATGTTTACTCTGCTTATTCCAATACCACAGAAACTTGGAGTTATCTCGCACTTACTTAGTGGAGTTAGTAACTCCACTAAGTAAGTGCGAGATAAGTAAGTCACTAGTCTGGACAAGAGCGTCTGCTGAATGCCTAAATATTCAACTGTAATCTGGTGGTGACTGGCATAAAGACATCTTTGAGAACCACTGATAACGTCTCTACTGTAAGTAGAACGTGGAGAATTATTTCGCAGGGAGTACATCGTGAGTAGAGTATTATGATTATCATAGACTAAGTGGGAGTAAGGTGGAAAGAGCGAAATTGCTTACAGAGGTTTTGCTACTTTAATTAAATTTTACTTAACGTTTGGCATCTCATGGAGGCAAAAGTCCAGGCGTTTTTTTTTATGCAATGTCAATTGAATAACAACTTAAGTAGTTTTTTATGGGTCTCTAGTCGTCGAGTAGCTAGTGTAATTATCTTTGCACAACTGCTCAGTCGGTGTAAAAGTTCCTGCTTATTCTTGGAAGCACGCGCGAGCGCACACACACACACACACACACACGCACACACACACACACACACACACGCACACACACACGCATACAGCCATGTCTTGATTAGGTTTTCATAAAGTCTGCGACTGTGCTGAGTCTGTAATTGACTTTGACAGCGGAAGCCTCCATGTCCTATGGCTATGTTAAACGAACAATTTACATCTTCATTTCAAATTCTACATGGATAAAAAGCTATTAATTACATTAGCTTGGGAAGCCTCCATTCCGACTGCGTGGAGCGTGTGGGTGTGTGTGATTGCATGCATAACCACTTGAACCCTAAGCATCCTTATTCCGGGGGTTAACATTCAGTGAAAATACTAGCTCATCTACATGCTCACGCATCTATTTCCTTTTTGCTTATTTCTCTTGCAGAATCTGGCAACACTACACCTCCTCAAGGAATCCAGGCGCTCTGGATACACTGACACGACAACGCGTATTCAGGGCGGAGTCACCACCCCCAGGGTAAGTTGTGATTTGCTCTCGTTCACTGCAATGCAATTTGCGGCATTTTCAAAACAATATTGCGCAGAGTAGCGATTATCAAACGTATTTGCAATGACATAGGTTGAAAGATCTGTTGCCCGTAGACAAGGCACGTTACCTCCGCAGGTTAGATATTATCGGCATACATGTTTGTCCGTATCATGTGATTAAGGATTGGAAAAAGTTGCATTGGCAGCCATAGAAAATTCTGCCCAGGGTAAATGTCCCGGATGTGACGTTTTGGGGCGTTCCTGTCTTGTTTCGTGTCAGTGTATTACGAGCTGAAATGCCTAAATTGTCAGTCAGGAGAGCCTAACATCGGTGACCAGATTTGACTGAGGGGCTGCAATAGTGCAGTCCAGCTTTTTACCAGAGGAGAAAAACTGAATATATATATTAATTTTCTTTATCCAAAATGAATTAATAGCACAGGCAGACTCTTCACATACTAGAGCATGTCTCGAATAAATATCAGAGCTGAAATCGACATGTAAATATGATGCGAACCTTTTCAAACCTGTTTTCTCAACTCGCTGTAACAACCAATATGTAAATTTGAAGCTATGATTCCATGCTTTCATATGACATGAAAAAACTAAAAAATCCAATGGCAATCCCTCAGTCAAATCTGGTCACAGAATTAGCATAGTCCAACACTTTGTCTGTATAGGATATGGACATTAGGAGGATTGTCCATACACATTGGCACATTTTATACTCCGGCCCTACTGTACTGTAAGGTCATCATGACTCATGCTTATTTTTTGCACATAAACATCCTATTGGCTAATGGGAGGACGGGCCGGGTGGGCGGACCTCTGACGTCAGTCGTCCTGAGCTATATAAGGAGTTCCCAATGCAGCTTCGCCCCAAATATGGAGTGTGTTGTCTACCTCAATGTGACGTCACGGCATCCCTCTATATCCATATGGGCATACAAAGATAAGGACTGACAAAATACAGAGATCTGGTTGTCCACAGCCACAGATCAGACAGGTATGCCCATATATGGTCATCTGCATGATACCTAATATGACATATTGGTCGGATCGGTAGTGCGACGTATAAGTGTGAGGGGCCGTAGCTGCCCCAACTGTAGATGTGAGGGGCCGTGGCTGCCCCAACTGTAGATGTGAGGGGCCGTGGCTGCCCCAACTGTAGATGTGAGGGGCCGTAGCTGCCCCAACTGTAGATGTGAGGGGCCGTAGCTGCCCCAACTGTAGATGTGAGGGGCCGTAGCTGCCCCAACTGTAGATGTGAGGGGCCGTAGCTGCCCCAACTGTAGATGTGAGGGGCCGTAGCTGCCCCAACTGTAGATGTGAGGGGCCGTAGCTGCCCCAACTGTAGATGTGAGGGGCCGTAGCTGCCCCAACTGTAGATGTGAGGGGCCGTAGCTGCGGCCGTAGCTGCCCCAACTGTAGATGTGAGAGGCCGTAGCTGCCCCAACTGTAGATGTGAGGGGGCCGTAGCTGCCCCAACTGTAGATGTGAGGGGGCCGTAGCTGCCCCAACTGTAGATGTGAGGGGCCGTAGCTGCCCCAACTGTAGTCTGCATAGCGACCCGAACCTCTAGGATCAGAAACTTACCTTCAGGTAACATTCCTCTTGTTAGTGTTTTGTTCATTGCATTGGAATAATTAAAGGTAAATGTGTGAAACAATGTATTTCCTGGCCTGGTATGAGTATTGAAGAACATGAAACATACTGGGGAATATATTATAAGGGAATATGTTGGTTAAACTAGGGTTGAATATTTAACACTGAAATGTAGTGTACGGAGAATACAATATAATGTGTTTTGTTTAGTTGAACCATGGTCATCAATTTTCTGTTGACAAATGACTAGGTTTGATCACAAGGGGAGCTGTGGGGAAATGTTTCCAGGAAGCTATAAAAGAACAGGAAGTCAGGCGCCGAGCCTGGGCTCCATTTTGGGGCAGTAAGAAGAGGGTTTGGTGTGGTTGTGTTTGGTGTGGTTATGTTTCTTTGCCAAACACACTCTTTTAAAGGCCAATTAGTTTGGAAGCACTCGTCGTATGTCACTGAATGGCCCTGCGTACCACCTGTTTCGAATTTGCACATAATGCAGGAGACAGCAGCGTGACCCGTTAACAAAAATGAGTGCTTCCAAACTGCAAGACTTAAAAAAAAAAAAATCACCTGCAGAGGATGTCTTGACAGAAAGTAGCTCATAACATCTCTACGGTGGATTTTTTTGAAAAACAAGCTCGGCAGATTGAAAGAGGATAATTCAAGCTTGGACTGCAGCTGCAATGTTGGTGAGTTTAACGTCATTTAAGACAAGCAGATCGCAAACCAAAAAATATGAATAGGAAGTGGATGGAGGTTGTTGCAACTCTAGATTCAACCCATTGTAAAAAAATCTAGAGTTGCAAATTGCGGCTACCCTTCCACCCACCTGTCTGTGTCTCTTTTATACCCATATAGATTTATATATCTGTCTCTCTGTGTCCCTTTATTACTATATATCGAGTTCTGTGTCAGGCATGCCCGCAAATATGGAGTGTTGTGATGTCAGAACAGGCCAGCTCCATATATGGAGCCTGGGCAGGGGCCCTGTCCAGAGGGACTCGACACCGGGCACGGCACTCCCTGTGGGGGTGTGGAACGCGTGTGTCGAATTTGAAGTCGGTGGTGCATTTATGGATATTCTTCGATGTGGCTATATACTGTATGTTCTTTGGGCAAAATATATAGAGAGTAGAAGACTAGAATATCACAACACAGAAGTAGTATTAAAACCATGTATGAGAAATCCCCAGTGACGTGACGAGACACTTTAATTCAGCAGGGCATCATGGGAGTTTTCTCTTTAAGATCCCTGCATGGTATTGACAGCAGGGCATGGGAGTTTTCTCTTTAAGATCCCTGCATGGTATTGACAGTATGCAGCCTTTTAAAGAGAGGTCATGGTGACAGAGATATGTGTATAGTATGCATGTTTTTTTCTGCTCTATACTATATGGTATTATGCTGTTTGTAAATTGTATACAATTGCAGAATGGTGTGTTTTTAGCGAAGGACAACACATTTAAATGTATTGATGTGTTTGAGAATCATGACTAGGCCCATTTTACAAGCCAGTTTGTGTCCTGCACTCGGGCAGCTTTCAGGCCCTCTGACTGGCAGCCTAATCCAGCCCATATCTGCTTCCCTATCCATATTGGAGTGGTACTGGTATTATTATGCACTCTGAACATGGCTAAGAATGTGATTCCAATCTCATAAAGAATGCGATTCAAATCTGATGATCAAAATCCACGTTTTCATTTTTCTTTTTTTGCTCTTCAGACTGCATGAAAACAATGATTAACTCCAATCTGGATGTAGGTAGGCCACAAAGCTGATTTGGGCTGCCCGTCTGAACAGGGGTTTTTCCATCCTTCATGAATGAGTCTGACACACCTGTATGTATCTTCCTTATCACACTGAGGCTTATGCTGGACACGTTCATTGTTTGCCCCTGTCTAGTTTTAATTAAAAGTCCCCATGTTAGGTCTGGGAGTGCTAAGCAGTGAGTGTTGGCACCTATTATCCTGATATTGAACTATTCTGAGCAGTGCAGTATAGGCAAAACAGTGGATCACTACACCGTGAGTTGTGGTCGCATTGTTCTAATTGTGAAAAGTCAACGAGTGACAGATTCTATCAAAACATAGGTTTTGTTTAACCACTTGAACTGCAGCATCCATATTCAGAAAAATAGCAGATCTACAAGCTCCCAGTACGTTGCGCTGCGAAGCACTGGGAGCTTGCATATCGTCTTATTTTTGGTGTAGAGATTTGGTGTACACGGAGAAAAGTACAGAGCCATCTCGGGGTCCAGGAGTTCTGGAGGGTTTATAAGTGGTTAAGCCATTCTGACCGGGAACCCGTTTTGGTGTTCAGCATCATGTTATGCTTTAGCTATTGAAAAATAGCAGATCTACAAGCTCATAGCGCGCCACCGAGTGGCGCGCTACGAGCTTGTAGGTCTGCTATTTTTTGAAAAATCGAAGAACGACTGACATTTTTTTTAATCTGATCTCAGGTCAGAATGGGTTCATCAGACCAGTGTGTGTCCAGTGGAAACCTCGTATGAATCTGATCTCAGGTCAGAATGGGTTAAGCAAAACGTGACGCAGTATGACTTTAACCGCCCTTGGGGAAAGGCATAGCCCTCGTTCACGACTGTCGTGCACGCTTCACAAATGTATGCAGAGGGAAAACCATATTTCTAAGTACACTTTGTAATAGGGGCACTGAGTGTTCCAAAGGCATTCACCACTTACTTATCATTGATTCCCTTGCTGCGTGAAGCATAAACAGGGCATATAAGCAAGGCAAGTACCCACATCCTCACATATTACGGTTTTGATATCACCTCAGACGGTGTAAAACATAGCCCACCTGCATGCTGTAATTTGCGTCGCATTTCACTTTTATTGACACACAGGTCCGTAGGCGCTGTATAATTTGTGGGGGACAGCAGAGTGTTGACTCCTCAGTCCGTCTCACAACAGGGTCTCTAATAGCCTTTGGATTGAAGTTGCTTTGCTTTAAATTGCGAGAGCGTGACGATACGTAAGGAGTAACAAAACAAAAAAAGTAATCATTTCCTCAATGCAGATGGAGTCATTTGAAATCATGGCTCTAGGATTCAGACCTTCCCCTTCCTCACTCTATCTCTCTCTCTCTCTCTAGCTCTCTCTTCCTCACTCCATTCCCTCCTCTCTGCTCTTTCTCTCTCTCTCTCTCTCTCTCTCTCAACCCCCCTTCTTTCTCAATTGTGTCCCTCGCCTCTGGCAAATGGGAGTCATTTGTTTGTGTGAACTTTCCATAACCCGTAGTGCGTGAGACACTTATCATTCAGAGTGGTGCTGCGGCGATACGACTCGTAATACCTCTCCTCTCCTCTTTTCTCTTCTCTTCTCTTCTCTTCTCTTCTCTTCTCTTCTCTTCTCTTCTCTTCTCTTCTCTCTCCCTCTCTGTCCACCCTTCCATTTCTCATTGGGCTGTGGCGCCCATTCTCTCTGTGGTTTGTCATAAATGACTTTCCATCTTTCTCCATTCTTCTCCTCTCCCACACTCCCTTTTCTCCATTTCCTATTCCCCCCTACGCCCTCTCTCTCTCTCTCTCGCTCTCTCTCTTCAATCTCATCCTCCATGTAATCTCGGGGTACACAGGACCGTTTTCATTACTGCGCCACTCATCCTATCATCTGTCCTCTCATCTCTCTCTCTCTCTCTCTCTTCCTCGCTCTCTCCTGTCTTTTTTATATTCCTTTATTCTAACAAGTCTGCATCCCAGAAGCCATCAGTAGTCCACCCCTTTTCATTTCCCTAATGTATCACACACACACACACACACACACACACACACACACACACACACACACACACACACACACACACACACACACACACACACACACAGAGGCCCTAACCCCTAATTTCATTCCCCTAACCTGAGCCCCATCATCATGATGTAGAGCACACCCCAGCTCTCTACGACTCTGTAAATCACCCTGTGCGTGTGTGTGTGTGTGTGTGTGTGTGTGTGTGTGTGTGTGTGTGTGTGTGTGTGTGTGTGCGTGTGCATGCGTGCATGCACACGCTTGCGTGTGTTTTCAATGCCTATATTTATGTGTGTGTCTATTATCTTTGTAGGTAGAATGAGGAAGCAGAGCAATCTAGGAGGAAAGAATAAACAAAATGATAGATGGAAAGAGGATGAAAGACAATAAGCAAGTGACAGGGATGGAGAGAATGAGATGGAGAATGAAACGAGAGACAGAGAGACGGAATAGCAGACGTACGGACAGACAGACAGACATACAGACGTATATATAAACAAGTAAGACGCGGGAAGCGAACGCAGCTCGTACATATTTGGGTTTTGGACGTATAGCTGCTTTGGGGACTCCTTATATGGTTATGGCTGAGTCATGGTGACGTAACAGCGGGACAGACAGACAGACAGACAGACATGATCTGCTAGGTCTCATAGTTAGTGCTCACTGCGTTCGCAATTATATTGATGGAAATATTTATTAACAGTTTGCAGAATTACAGTACATTTCAAGCACAAACTCAACGCAAATACTGTTAATAAATGACCCAATTAAGCATTACACTTGTTTACAAGAGGGTCCACCATGTTCAATTCATCAAAACATGTAGAGATGTACAAATAGACACTTCTATATAGTCAAAGAACAGAACAGGATTTCATCATAAAGGAGGTAAAAAGGGAAAAGAAACTTATACAGTGAGGGGAATTTCGAATTGCAGCAGTCCGTAGGTACCCTTTGAGAGCGGTTTTGAAGGAGTCAAGGGATTTGCATGTCTTAATGACTGATGGTAGAATTTAGTCCCTTGTTTGTGCCGAATCTGGGTTGTAATGTACATGGTTCGTTGCACTCCCTCTGGTGTTGTGGGTGTGGTCTTCGTTAACATTAAGGAAGTATCTAGACGGGTACATGGGTATCTTGGTGGTGCGCCCCATTTAGCAGTGGTGGAAAGTAACTAAGTACATTTACTTAAGTACTGTACGAAGTTTACTTGACTATTTCCAATATCCAATACTATTACTTCTACTCCACTACATCTCAGTTCCAAATATTGTACTTCTACTCCACTACATTTATTTGACAGCTTTAGTTTTTTGTTTTTTGGATTAGGGTTATTGTTACAAAACATACATTACCCAGCCCTATATACATGTTGGCTATTTTCAAATGATTTTTATAGATTAAAAAAAACTCTAAATGAGACATTCTGCAGAGTCATTTCTACTTTTGGTAGGCTACTTTTAAGTACATTTTGATACCAATAGTTTTGTCCTTTTACTCAAGTACATTTTGAATTCCGGACTTTTACTTGTAACAGAGTATTTCTATATATTGCAGTATTGATTATTTTACTGTAAGTAAGTAAAAAAATTACAAAATGTGTGGCCTATCCAGAGCGGAGCTGCATTGTTTAAAGGACAACTTCAACCAAGGTTCATGTTTCAGGTTGTTATTATAGAAAGTAGAAGATGAATGTTTTTTTTTTTTTCATTTGCTGCTTTCTTTTGTTTTAGGGATTTTAGCTGTTTTTGATAGGGGGGGCGGGGGCATTCGAGCATGGGGCTAAATATGTATTTTATAGCGATTTTTTTTTTTAATCATTTACTATAGTCCTACTATAGATCCCATGAAATTACATCTGGCCACAAAATATCACGGGATCTACTGAATGTGTCAAACTGACATATTGAGCCTATATACAGTGTGGCTTCCCCCCAGTGTAGGCTACCTTCATATTCAGTAGATCCTGTGAACTTTTGTGGCCAGATGTCTAGTGGATGTCTTGGGGTCTAGTAGGACTATAGTAAATGATAAAAAAAGAAATCGCTATAAAATTATGTAAAAGAAGAATACATATTTAGCCCCATGCTCGAATGCCCCCGCCCCCCTGTCAAAAAGAGCTAAAATCCCTAAAACAAAAGAAAGCAGCAAATGAAAAAGAAATGAACACTCATCTTATACTTTCTCTAATAACAACCTAAAACATGAAACTAAAAACTAAAACTAAAGTTGTCCTTTAAATGCAGTCTGAACTCTGAACAGACAGATGTAAGCAGACAGTAACTTTGAGGGAAGTGTCAGTGAAGCTGTGAGTCGTCACGCACGCACGCACGCACACACAAACACGCACGTTGTCTGTGCACAAACGCACTGCACACACACAATCAAAAGGCCACACCCGCACAGACCACAAACATGCATGCACAGTACCAACACCGCACACAAGCACGCTCACCTCGCACGCACACACACAAACACACACACACACACACACACACACACACACACATACGCACACATGCACGTACGCACACTCGTGTGCGTGCACGCGCGCACACACAGACACACACACACACACACACTCTCTCACACACTCACACACAGAACGAGAGACACACGATCAGTCAGGAGCAGTTTTAAATTCATTGCAGAATGGCAGGAGGAAATTCATCCACCCTCTTGCACCTCATGTTGCAGAGGAGAGAGAGAGAGAGATAGAGAGAGAGAGAGAGAGAGAGAGAGAGGGAGGGGAGTTATGGGTAAACTCACTGCTGACGAATGATTGTCTGCAATCTCCGCCTGTAATCTGGAACTGCTGACATGTGCCATTCATTTCACACTGTACCTATATTAACGTGTGTGTGTGTGTGTGTGTGTGTGTGTGCGCGCACATGCGTGTGTGCATGCGTGCGTGCGTGTGTTCGTGTACATTTGACTCTTTCTTTAACAGTCCTTCAGTCTATCTATTCCAATACATTTTCATATCAAGGACGTTCATATTGTATTGTATTGTATTGTGGCCACAGACCCCCATCTGAAAAAATATGTTTTGACAGAGAACCCCCCATAACATACAATATTTGTGTTGTAAATAATCATGAATGAAAACTAAAAAAAAATATGCAATTATTCAAATCATAATTGATCAGCTATAATTTCCGAATTATGAATTGGGATTAAAGTTAGTTGTTATATCAAACTGGTTTTGATTATCACTCATTTTGCTGGGGGGACCCCCTGGAATCCTGCCCGGGGGTCCTTGAACAGACCACTGACCCAGAAGAACCGCTGGTCTATTCAGTGTCTCTACAGATCACTGGAACTGACCGAAAGACTTCCATATTATGTCCCTCCATACGGCGCACCCTGCTATTAACCAACTGAACCCCAGCGTCCAATATTCGCCTTGCGACGCGTTGTGAGCTTGTAGATCGCTTGTATTTTCAGCATAGAGATTTGTCTACAACAAGGGTGAGAAAAAGGGAGAACCATGAAGTACAATTGCAACTCAGGTTTTGACTTGTTTGAAGGGGTTAAAGCCACCTGTGTCATCGGGGTATAATCCCGGAGAAATGCTCAATTGAATATACGAAGCCGTATGTGCATGCACACAACTAACAGAAAAAGAAAAAACATTCTAAGTCTTAAAAAAAAAAGACACATGATGGACTGCATTTCAGGATTTGCTTCACTCTTGTCAAAACAGTATATATATATTAATGTCTTTTTTTGTACTCACTCACATTGGTTATGCTGTCTTAAAGCATGTCTAAAAGTCATACTCACGAGTAGTTTTTTTTTTGTTGGTTAAATTTCATGTCATTATTTCTGTTTTTCTACTATAATAAGACGGATAGATAAGGCAGTGGGACTCTACAGGCCTCATTCATAACAGCCATTAGAGGGCTGTGCCTGTGCCACAGCCAGGGAGACTGTGGGGTTTTACTGCCATCTAGCGGTAAGAGTGAGCATGACATTACACAATGTCAGAGCTGGAAGGACACGGTCTGAAATAAAAGGACAGGGCTGGACAGGTAAAAGAGCAGAGGGATTCCCAACGGGTGAGCTGCTGCCGACACTTTGAAGTGAACATTTTGTAGTGGGCCGTGATCCAGACGAGGTTGAGAAATGAGAACCACTGGTGTGTGGAGAGCACCTGACACGCACGTTCTAATTACAATTTAGAAATTCCCCAATATTTACAGCAATTATTGATGGAGTAAATAATATTGGCACGCCAATTATTATGTCTCATTACTGAAATTATTATACAAGATATAATACAAAGGCACTGCTTGGCAGATTCTGTCTAAGGTTGATGTGTGTCTGTGTGTCTGGAATGCAGAAATGAAACATTGGGTTTGGTTGGTTTATTTATTCAGCATTCATCTCAGGTCAATTAGGAGCAAAAACCTAATTTGCTGCACAGCAGATGACCTCCGCTTACAGTTGAAAAATGGCCCTTAATGAGAACACAGATCAGGAGTACATGGAAGGAAGGAGGATTCTATTCAAATTCTAAAGTATGAATCATGTTATATAGTATCTATCTATCTATCTATCTATCTATCTATCTATCTATCTATCTATCTATCTATCTATCTATCTATCTATCTATCTATCTCACTCACATTTCTAACCTGATTATTTATTGACTTAAATAAAAACACCAACCAAGTGAATTTGACTAGTATTTGTCATTAGACATTATAAGATTATGATAAAGCAAATAAGGAAAACTGGAAAAACAAAACGTGTAATACATAAAATCTCTGCAGTGTAATAATAAAACATTTAAAAAAAACATTTTTACCTAAGTGGTCGAAGAGGTTTTCTCAGCTTTATTTCCCGCTCGGTGGCAACATTTCTTTAGAATATTTTCATTCACTTCAAAGTGGATAACATGTTCAATATTTCTCTTTTTTACCATTTAACATTTTTAGGCAGGCTGCACGCACACAGAGAGACCTGGAGAAGAGATCGGTGGAGAGAGAAATGAAGGAGTTGGGGTGGACCTGGGGCCAACTGCAACATTGGGCGGAAGACAGACTGCATTGGCGTTCGTTGGTGAAGACCTTATGTGCTACCTAGCACGAAGAGGATTAAGTAAGTAAGTGCACGCACACACACACACACACACACACACGCGCACACACGCACACAGAAAAAGGGGCAAAGGAAATTATTTTATAATCCAGAATATCCTTCTTTGTCCATCCTTGGTTTTGTTCAATCCCCTCATTTGTGGTCCAGCTCTCAGGTGGAGCTGCTGTCACACTGGTGTGTCGAGACCTGGTCATACTCAGTGGTGGACAACGTATATAATAGCCCACTCAAGTAAATACTACAAATTATGGGGTATATTTAATTTGTTTTAATATCACTGCTTTGCTGTTTTGAAATGTACAACATTTCCCAGAAATCTACAAGCTTGTATAGTCTAGATTGGTACTCTTCACTATTTGAAAAAGGGTTGGGCTTTCATAAGTATCCAAAAATACAAATACTCAAGTAAAGTAAGTACGGTAGTAAAGTACAGATAAAAATGTACTTGTGTGTAATAGTGTGTGCCACTGTGGAGGAGAGAGATATGTGTTTCAGATGAGATATGTGACCGGCATGCAAACATACAGGAGAGAGAGAGAGAGAGAGAGAGAGAGAGAGACTTTTATACTCATTTGACCCCCATGTCAGAATATTTTAGAATGGTATCCTAATTAATTTCTTTGATACAAATATGATAGTCTTATTCGTCACATGTCCCTGATTGTATTTAGCAACGGTTTTATAATTCCTGTAAGAAATATAATTAACATTTCAAATTATTCAGTGGATTGGTAAGCACAACATAACCACCATTCTCAACTCCCCACCATGTAGTTGTAGTGAAAGAACAAAAACATAATGGTGGATAAAAGCCCCTTTATCTACCCATTTCAACAGATTAATTATGAAATCATCAATTTTATATCATATTATCTTGTGTGACAGGCATGATGTTGTGACTTCACTGGCAGTGCTGTGACTGACTTTATGCTTTCTGGATTTCATTGATGTAGGACAAGTAATGTTGTCTGGATTTAGAAGCCATTTTTTTTAGAATCGTCATTTAGACCTCAGGTCTAAATGGGTTAATTCGTTTAAACTCATTATAGAACATTGGAAAGGAAAAGCACCATGTGGAAGTGGTTTAGGAGGTAGAGTGATCTTATAATCTGTCGGTTTGTTTGGGCACATTTTCACTTTCACAATGCATCAAAATTCTACAAGGTTCTACAAGTATTTTAGTTTTCACTCGCATCTTCCATGCCAGCGTGGCACAAGAAATCAGTCAGGTGTTTGTAAACCGAAGGTTCAAGGTTTAAACTTAAAAAACTCAAAAACACTCAATACTGACTGTACATGACAAGGCCTGGCGCTTTAGCTTGTCCTCGTAAAAAAACATGCAAAAACAAGCTTAGAATCATATAATTTCATACCGAACTCACTCTTAAAGGAGAATTCCATACTAAAAGGCTTTCTTACCTTTCTTTGTAGTTGTTACGTCCCCACCAAAGAGGTCCAGGTGTTATTTAGTGCAAAAGCTCCTTATTGGCTGTTTCCCCTACCATAAGCCCTAAATGAATTGCATTGAATTGAATGGGAATTGAATGGGGCTATGGGGTGTTTTGCTAATTCGCTTATTTCCATCGCTCAAAATTATAATTTCTTTGTATATATCCTCTCTTCATAATGTAAATAATATCCCAAGCGGCACACTTTACTACTTCTTTCGATGGAAATAAGCGAACTAGCATAACACCCCATAGCCCCATTCAATTCCCATTCAATGCAATGCAATTCATTGAGGGCTTATGGTAGGGAAAATAGCCAATAAGGAGTTTTTGCACAAAAAAACACCTGGACCTCTTTGGTGGGGACGTAACAACTACAAAGAAAGGTAAGAAAGCATTCTAGCATGGAATTCTCCTTTAATCAGTGTCCTGGTATCACCTTGGTCAAATGACGTCACTTCCTCAAAATCCGTTCTGCTAAAGGGAGTCTCTTTTCCCAGGGTTTCGCCCAGGCGGACGGGGTATTGATGTTAGGTTTAGCTGTTATTTCTGTGAGGTTAGAGTTAAGGAACTTATGTTTAGGTTTAGTGAAGTTAAATGTTAGGGTTTCTGTGAGGTTACTATTAGTGATGCACCGAATATTCGGCCGCAGAAAATGGCAAAAAAATCATTTTCGGCCTATTCGGTTTCGGCCCGAATAGGCAGAAAATATATCACTGAATAGTGTATGCAATTAATGCATTCAAAAGGGCTGAATAAATGTTTTATGGACCCATAATAGTGATTATTATTGAAGTTAAGTTTTGCCATAACCATTTATTTTGCCTTAAATCAGGTAGCTTTAAGGTACGGCCATGACAGCAATGGTAGGAAAAAATATGTATAATATTAATCATATTCGGATATTCGGTATTCGGTTTTCGGCCAACTGTTTCCTATTTTCGGTATTCAGTTTTCGGCCAAGAATTTCCCTTTCGGTGCATCCCTAGTTACTATAGGTTTCTGGTGTTTTATACCATACAAGTGTATGTATAAATACAAAACAAATAATGTTTGCTTTCGCCCATCTTTGTTGAAGAAGAGTCTGGGCCATTATGTTTTAGTTTATTTTATGCCACACGCGCACACACACACGCACGGTTGTGTAAACTGTGTTCACTGTATAAACATGCACGGTTGTATGCCGCATGTATTTGGAACCGGTTACACATGAACTCAAAATCTTTTTTTGGGGGGGGGGGGGGGGTCGAAAGCGTACAGCGGACCCCCGAACGCATCTTCAGTTTTAAATTACACCCGTGCTGTCGTGTATTCTGAGTTCATTTGTCTCACAGGGTGTGACCTCACAGGTAGACACACACACACACACACACGCACACACACACACACACACACACACACACACACACACACACACACACACACACACACACACACACACACACATTATGGCAAAAGCATTTTGTTTTTTGATGAGCAGCCTCATCTGGCAGTGCGGGCGCCCAGTGAAGCTTGGGATATACAGACCGCATTATCGTCGCTGTCGGACAGAAACCTCGTATCTCCACATTTCAGATTTTTTACAGTTTCCTATATTATATAAGTAGGAGTCCGGGGACCACCACGGACAGGTCTCCAGCTGAATTAGTTAATGGGAAAAAAACGAGACCATTTAAAATTATTTTAACAACACACAATTTGTATGTGGGTCCCTCCCTGGCACAACATCTTTTCAATAAAAGATCAATTAAAAGCAATGTTGTAGAAGTGGGTCTTGAGCTGAGCTTTAAAAATGTCTACAGAGGCTGCCTGACGAAGGTACAGTGGGAGATGCCAGTGTCACGCAAGAATTGTGAAAAAAAAGCTGATCTACGAGCTTGCAGAATATTTTGAAAGTGAAAGTCAATTATGTCTGTGGGATTTACAAAATGTTTAACCCATGCAAAAATATGTAGAGCCTGTGAATAACTCATTGCACTACGTAGATGCATTGCAACTCAGCAGTGGTGGAAAAAGTACTCAAATGTTTTACTTAAGTATCAATACTGCTGAATTCAAAATGTCCAGTTTCATGTTGTCAAGTGTATAAAAATCATTTGACAATTGTGAGCTTATATAGATCCGCTATTTTCAAATGGTCGAAATGTATGTAGCTGAAGTGGTTAACAAAAGTTAATTAGTAACTAAAGTTTTCAAATAAATGTAGTGGGGTAGTAAAGGTACAATATTTGCCACTGAAATGTAGTGGAGTAGAAGTAAAAGTATCGGAAATTGGAAATACTCAAGGAAAGTAAACGAATACCTCACAATTGTCCTTAAGTAGGCTACGTAATTTACTTAAGTAAATGCATTTAATTGCTTTCCACCGCTGGATGCATTGCAGCTCAGGTTCTCTCTGTTTTCCATTTCTTGAAAAGTATAACGGTTTGGGACATACTGTACATACATACAATTCAATTCAATTCAAACTAAGGGCTAATATTGCCATTGAGAAAGCATACGTTTACATTGCCAAAGCAAAAAGTGGAACAGTCCAATCAAATCAAAATGTTATGCACAATTGAAAGTCAGAATCTCCAATGAATCTAATGCTATGTACCAAGATCACTCGATACAGATCGTAGAGGAATACACACAATGATTAATTAGTCTTTAGGGTGGTTGTGTTCCATTTGATATCCTTCTCCTATCACGGATCTTGCTGAGCTGTGTTTGCAGTTGCACATTGTTGTACTTCACCCGGCAGATATGGGAGCCTTTTGTCATTAGTCATGTGGGAAGTACAGTATGTGTCTCCGATGTCTTGGTACAGTGGACAGGTACATTTCGGGCCATTTTAAAACAGCTGATCTACAAGCTCACAATGCGTTGCAATGCAACGGGTCCTTCAATCAAAGAGAATGATAAATAGTATTATGCGAGTTACAGAACGTACCATACATGTTTTTATAAATACTGTCACAGTGCGCATCTACCCACATATTGTACAATCATATCACATTAAACATTCATAATCTCTTGGTAGAAATACATCTTGGTAATGTTAAATCTCGATGCGTGCGATGGGCGTCCATTTCTTAATAAATTGCTCATTTTGTAGCCTCGCCAAATAAGTAATTTCTTCCATGTCTCTAATTTATTTTTGCGAATGCACTGAGCACTTACTATGAGACCTAGCAGATCATGTCTGTGTGTCCGTGTGTCCGTGTGTGTGTCCCCCCTTTGTGCCCATATATGGAGCTGAGTGATTTCTTTGTCATTGATGCAACACACTCCATATTTGGACGTATGGACGCTGCTTTGGGGACTCCTTATATGGTTATGGCTGAGTCATGGTGAATTGTTATTGCAATTTACGATCTGCGTTCGCTTCCCGCGTTTGCGCGTCTTACTCGTACTTTGTTCAGCCATTGTTCGTGTGTTGGAGGGTGTTTTCATAGCCAATTTATTGTGATAGTATTTTTGGCCCGCTGTTAACAATAATCTGGAGGAGGTACACCTTTGTCCTACCTCCAACCCCAGTCGGCACCACTCCTAGAATAGCCGTCTTGAAATCTCTTGGTATCTGTGAGTGTCAAACACTATTATTCCAGAACTGCTGTAACTTAGGTCGGACTCGTCCAAAAGATATGTGTATGATTACAGATCTGTTCACCACATTCCCGCCAGCACTCAGTTGTAGGAGCAGTGCCTGCTCTACCAGTCAATAATGGAAGTCTTAAAAAAAAAAATCTGCTTACAATTTTCCATTGATATTCTCTCCAAGAGTTAGAGTTTGTTACTTGTGTTTATGCACTTCAGTGCAGGCGTCTAGCCATTCTTCTTGTGAAATCTCTTGTTGTATTTCTGCCTCCCACTTGGCTTTTATATAAAGAGAATTATTGGGAACCATTTCTAGCTGAGTTTGATATAAGATAGAAATTACTTTGGTGAATGAACCATGCTTTTGTATGTCCATAATTTTTTTTTTTAAAGATTCCAAACTCGAATTTTTCCCCAGTCATCATGTCTCTGGAATTCCGGACTTTTACTTGTATTGGAGTATTTCGACATTGCAGTATTGATACTTTTACTTAAGTAAAACAATTCAGTACTTTTTCCACCACTGCCTATATACTGTATTGTCCCGAATATAAGACGACTCTGGTTATGAGATGACCCCCATTTTTCAAGACTCATTTATGGCAAAGGAACATTACAATTTACAATTTAGGCATTTAGCAGACGCTCTTAATCCAGAGCAACTTACATTAAGCAAGAACAAAAGCATGGGAATACATCACATAAAAGCGTTGGCTGATCTGAGTGCGCGGGAGGGTTTGTAGGGTTCAATCATACTTGCAAGATATGGGGGAGCCATACCTTTGGTTGCTTTGAATGCCAGCATCAGAGTTTTGTATTCTGTGCGGGCAGCGACCGGGAGCCAGTGGAGGGAGCGGAGCAGGGGGGAGACATGTGAGAATTTTGGCTGGTTGAAGGCATTTTGGATCAGTTGGAGAGGCTTATGTGCACATGCTGGTAGGCCAGTAAGGAGGGAGTTACAATAGTCTAGTTTTGACAAGATTGTTGTCTGGATTAGGAGCTGGGCTGATTCCTGGGTGAGGAACGGTCTAATTTGTCGTATATTATAGAGTGTGAACCTACATTGAATGTCAAATAGTCTGATCTCATTTATTTTTAGGATTTTTCAATTCAGGCCAATAGGGTACAATATACATACTGTACATACTATACATACAAGGTTTCCACCCGCCATGCAGTGACGATAAATCTGACCAATTGAACTGTGGGTGGGAAATGATGACTTCCGCGAGGAAAGTAATGGACGACCCACACACCATATTACTGTGTGTGCAGTGAGACCTTATTGAAATATATCTGTCAATGTATCGTGGTCTGACTGTTAAGTCAACACACCGTATTTCTGATGCCAATAGGGAAACAATACTGCGTCCTCGTTTTATTTCTGGTCGAGGGAGTATGTGGATACAAATATTTGTTATTGGTTTTTTTTATTGGACAGGAATTGCTTTTTCTTTCTCTATTTGTTTTGACCTCTTCCCGTTTTATGAAAACAGAATGAGTGGATGTACAACATTGCACTTGATATGCATTGTCCGCACAGACAGACAGACAGACACACGCATGCACGCACGCACGCACGCACACACACACACACACACACACACACACACACACACACACAAATGGACACTATTATTTCTGTAACGGTAGCCTATTGTGCTATCATTTCTATCTTGGCTGCATGGGCGAGGCATCTGTACTCAATATTCTCGTGCCAGTTCTGATTGTTTTTTGCATTTTAATGTACCAATACAGCAGGACACAGACACATGACTTGTCCATGTACAGTATGTGGCAAATTGGATTTTTAAAAACAAATAAATATATGCACATTTAATTACGAAAAACATTTTGTAATGATTATTATAGCCAGTAGTATTATTTTGTGTAAGGAGAGCATATACTGACCAGTAAGGCGCCCTGAGGGCGAGGAACGACCTCCAGGTTGCGTGCGCTCATCCGCCTGGGTCTTCTCCATGTATGGTTGTCCAGGGTTAGATGAGGTCAGTGTTGTGATCTTCGTATATGGAGATGGTCATATATGGTGGGTGGAGTGACGTGACGTGTCATAAGGTGTGATGCCATGAGCCATTTTGCAATTAGAGTAATCAATTAATCCGTTACCTCAATAGATCCTGCGACAGACAGACAGACAGACAGACAGACAGACAGACAGACAGACAGACAGACAGACAGAAAAAGGTACAAAAACAAAAAGGGACCATAGGATCTTCGGGCTTGGCCCCTTAATAAAAAAAATACTATAATTATTTTTATTTTTTTAATATTTATTGCAAAGTTTGAAGTGAATTGAATTGCATAACGTCATGCCACTATAGGCCACTGATCCTAGATCAAGGCCTGAAGTAAAGGGAATATATGCAGTTCAAATACACATACAGTACATAACACAACACATTTAATAATAGTCCATGTTTTTATGCAAGGCGTTTTGCTCAGTTAAAAACCAAAAGAGCTAATTCCACACACACACAATATATATTATATGCTTTTTAGCATAATAATAGCATGTTCTTTTCCCCACGAACAAAGAAACTGTGAGGCACATACAGAATACATTTTTGATTTGTATCTACAGTATAGTTGCAATTTCTTTCTTGACCACAAGAGGGTAATATTGGCTCTCTTATCCCTGTTATGAATCTTTGTATTGCAATTAGTATTGTAGTTATCAGTATTGGTAGTAGTTTTACGGTAATATTTACACATTTGACAGAAAGCTTTGATGGATATTAGGATATATGAACACATGTCTACACCAAACCATCTGACAGGAGCACGGTGGTGGACAAAGTACTCATCACCAGTACTGTTTGTATTATCGACAAATGAAATTTGCTCTGTCAAATTGGTACCTTGGTTAAAGTACTGGTTTATACTTTTAAAAGTATCCAAAAGCAATTTTTTTTAAATAAACACTCAAGTATTTAGAAATGCAATATATTATCAATGCAATCAATACCAATAGTGAAAATGGCAGATCTACAAGCGCACGCATGGTCAATTCATTCATGTACTTTTTCCCTTCCCAGAAATGTAGTCAAAAGTACAATAGGCTATACAGTATGTCTTTGAAATGTAGAGGAGCACAATTATCCAACAATACAAATACTCATATGTACAGATGCACAAACTATATTAAGTGCAGTACTCAAGCACTCACTGTACTTAGTTACTGTCCACCAGTGCTTATACGTTCTTAAAAATTATACTTTATTAACTGGAATTCCAAACCAATCTCTGAGTAGGCCCCTTTTTTTTTCTTAATACTTAAAATCTCTCAAATTGTCATGGTGCACTTGAACAGCTTACATGCATTAAACTAAAGTAATTTGTATACTGTACTTTAAGTACTGTTTGGCACAAAGTCAACTAGATAAAGTGCCCCAGCTCGGGTCACAGGTCTCCACCAGGGCAGGGCAGGTTGTGGCCTCCTGGTGGCGCTATAATAGGACGGGTCTCCACCAGGGCAGGTCAGGTTGTGGCCTCCTGGTGGCGCTATAATAGGACAGGTCTCCACCAGGGCAGGTCAGGTTGTGGCCTCCTGGTGGCGCTATAATAGGACAGGTCTCCACCAGGGCAGGTCAGGTTGTGGCCTCCTGGTGGCGCTATAATAGGACAGGTCTCCACCAGGGCAGGTCAGGTTGTGGCCTCCTGGTGGCGCTATAATAGGACAGGTCTCCACCAGGGCAGGTCAGGTTGTGGCCTCCTGGTGGCGCTATAATAGGACAGGTCTCCACCAGGGCAGGTCAGGTTGTGGCCTCCTTTTGGCGCTATAATAGGACAGGTCTCCATCAGGGCAGGTCAGGTTGTGGCCTCCTGGTGGCGCTATAATAGGCCAATGTGAAAAGGGTGACCTTTCTTCTTATGCCTTTGGATGACAATTGGATTGAATGGGCCAATTCTGCAAACTTTGAAAGCCAATGTTGGCCAATCAGCATGGAATATGAAATATCAGACAGATCCGTCTTGAACACATAACTATAGAGATACTGTGTAATGATTTGCGGTATTTTTGGACAAAATATGGAGTAATGTGTTTTACAAAAGTCAGCCTCCTGGTGGTGCTATAACAGACCGTTCTGGATAATTTGGGACAGAGGTTCATCGTGGTAAATTTTAAACCCTTGGTTTAGCTTTTTTTTACTGCATCTAAAAACATAAAAGGCATTAACAGTATTAGACACGCATCTAAAACCCAGTGGACCTTTTCTGGATCAGGGCCCACTTGACTGTCAAAAGTGTTTTTATGGCCCAATCAACATGACCACATACATGTTCACATGACCGAGTGGTCAGTTGTGTGTGCGTGCATCTTCAGAGCGTGTGGTGTTCAATCAATTGATTGTGTTCCGGATTGTATCAATGGAACCACTGTATCATAGTATACCTTTCCTTTTTCTTTTATATTATCATGACAATCTTAGTGTTTTACCAATTACAAAGGTTGAGAACCCCCTGGTCTAACCGATCCAGACAGAACATGCTGATGCAGAGCGTCACGTGTCCCTGACAACAAGTAGCACAGTGGTTCCTTCTGACAACCTGTGGTATTGTCTTGACACATTCACTGTTAGTGTTGTTGTTGTTGTTGTAGTAGTAGTACGACGTACATTGACAGTTAGAAACAACACGCACACGAAAAGGGATCCTTACAGGTCCATGGACTCCCATCTGGTTCCATTTATACACTCTCAAAGTGAAATGAACGCTGAGGATTTTACAGTGTACGTATGTTGGGGTCCCAGAGATAATCACATGGGGGTGTCTGTGGCCTGATGCATATATGGGGATCCTTGACATTAATAAGATTGAGAATTACTGCCTTCAGAGAGTATACGGGCTCCATTTTCGTCACCGCTAAACCCCTTATCCCTAAACTCTGTTGCCTTTTTTTTTTGTTCAACTAGCCAATCTACATTGACACGTTGTGAGCTTGTAGACTGGCCATTTTAACTATTCAAACATGTTTTGCAAAATAGTAAAAAAAAAAAAAAAAGTTTAGGGATAAGGGGTTTAGCGGTGATGAAAATGGAGCCCTACATGTGCAGTATTCCACAATAGGATCTGTGCATGACTGTAGTTCCCCTCTCTCTCCAGAAGGTGGCATGCTGGTTTCCTGTTTTCCGGGTCAGTATCTACTATCTGGTGGCTTGCAACCTTCTGGAAGAAGGGAACTTAGAGGCTGTGTCCACAATAGAACGGCGCAATTTGAGCGTAGTGTAGAGTCAGAGTGTAGTTATTTGGATATCACAGACTTCTCGTGGTTGTGGTAACGATTCAACGTAGAGTTGTAAATTACCGGGTTGTCGGCTTGTCGCATACAATCAGGAGGATCAAAGGATCAAATGACCGGCACTCTTCTCCAAACGGTGAACTGTTTTCAGCTTGAACTGAGGCTGCACCCCAAAAAACGCCCAGGTGCAAAGGGTGCTGAATCGTGATGCTCAGGTCTTTACCATAGAAATACACGGAAGAATGGCACTGCCAGCTCAAAAGATGTTCTATGTAGAGTTGTAGACAAACAGCCATGCACAGAGGCCCGTATGGATATGGGGGGAAAGAAACTTCATCTGTTCACCTAAACGTGAACATTTGGGAGTTCTGGGTCATCAGAGTTGCGTCTGGGTGGGGGGTGAGGGGCTAGCGGTCGGAGCAACAGAAGGGAAGGGTTTGTACATCTCTGGAAGCGGGGCAGCAGGAGGAGATGGGATGGGGGTGTCCGGAGACGCTGTGCAGAACAACATAAGACAGAAGAGTTAAACCCCATGTATGCGTCTCCTCGCGCGACAGTGTGGCACGTCTAAAATAAATAGCAGATCTATTTGGATAGTACTCATTGCCATACAGGTAGTGTTTGTGGAGTTTGTGTTTGTTGGTGGAGAGCCACACCTACCATCAGCTCCCAGTACTTCCCGCACAACTTGCCACACCCATACTCATACGCTGATTTGGCGCTGCCCGGGATCGAACCCATGAACGGGGAGATGATACTGCCACTGAACAAACACTGCTCTACAAACACTACAGCAATGATTACTATCCGAATAATGCTTTAACCTTATCACTTACCCTTTAAAATCCCTTTAAAACAAGCTATGGTAAAAAGGAAAACACAAAAAGCCCCGGGGGGCTCGTCTTACCTATCTGCATGGCGTGGGGAGGTACTGGCATGGCGCTGATCAGCAGCGTGTGCCCGGTCACGGGGTCCTGTGCCAGCTGGGTGTGAGCTGGGTGGGGAAGGTGAGGGGTGTCTGTGGACAGACCTGGATGAGACACATAACCGCAACCCCCTATTAGTACAAACACACTGGAACAATCTCTTCATCTGCCTCCACCTCACCCTGTCCTCTGCCTCCTCTTCTCTCACACCAACCATGTCCTCTTTCACTACATCCATAAATATTCTCTTTGGTCTTCTTCTTCTAGGCCTCCTCCCTGGCAGTTCCAACATCCTTCTACCGATATACTCACTGTCCCTCCTCTGTACGTGTCCAGACCATCTCAGTCTGGCCTCTCTGGCTTTATCTCCAAAACATCTGACATGCGCTGTCCCTCTGGTGTACTCGTTCCTGATCCTATCCATCTTTGTTACTCCCAGAGAGAACCTCAACATTGTATCTCTGCTACCTCCAGATCTCTGCTTCGTCTTTTCCTCGGTGCGAGTGTCTCTAAACCACACAGTACAACATATCTAAATAAATAAATTGCTAAATAAATAAAGGTACAATATTTTAAATGGGCCCCTTTGGATCCATTTAGTACAAAATGTCTCATTGTCTCCTTCAGAAAATGTCAGAAAGAAACCGTGATCACTGAAAGAGAAGGCTCTAGCTTTACATTACAAAAGTGGTTCGATTTGCTGGGGAGACATTTTTTTGGCTGATACTTTCCTGGTAATAAGCCTCTCTGACCTATTTACTTATTACTTACATTATATAACTTCTAAATGATTTATTAATATCTGATCTACAAGCTCACAATAATGTGTGTTACGATGGGACACATTGTGAGCTTGTAGATCTACTAAATCACCACCTTTTTTTAATAATTATTATTACAAATCAAACCCAGATGATATTACCGTACAAACATACTGTACTTGTGAACTGTGTTCACACAAGGCAAACATGTGATGCGATAGTGTGAAATGAACGTATAGATAATATGCGACGATTTTCCGCTGTTGATTAACAGCTCGTCTGCTTTGCTCCAGTTGAGAATGTTTGGAACATGTATCTATCTATCCCAGGTTAATATGTATATCTATGCAAGGTTAATATTTACTGAACACCAATCCTCTTATCAGTTGACATTTCATCACTGCACAACTCCAGTACAGCGGTTGTAGTATGGTGTTGGGTGCCTTGCTTAAAGGCACACTGTTTCGTTCACCCGGACTCAGCTGTGAGTTTAGAATAAAGGCCGGGACAGTGACGGGTGTTGTAGTCTGTAGATTAAAGGGTCCCTTCCTGTCCTGACATTAAAGGGTCCCTTCCTGACATTAAAGGGTCCCTTCCTGACATGAAAGGGTCCAGTTTAAATTTTGTCTGCTAAACTTCTTTGTTTCAACTTTCATCACTTCTTTCACTTTAAGTTTAAGTTGTAACCTGTGAGTTCTCTCTCCTGATTGGCTAAGATTGCCGGTATCCCGACCTGAAAATGCATTTTCTGTTTACTAAAGAGCTGGAGAAACAGGAATGCTCTATACTGAACAATCACTACCGTGTATTGCAATGAGTATAGGCTACTATAATTAGAACTAGAATTTCGCCCCCCTTCGGGGGGCTCAATCCTAGTGTCGTTGCAGCGCAATATGGGAAGAAGGAAATTGCGGGAATTGACAGACTCCACTTCATGTTTCAGCTGTGGTTTTAAACTCAGTAGTGTGCCCTGCACACAGCGCGCACTCGCAATTGCAGCTGGAGGGCGACGCGACACACACACACACACACACACACACACACACACACACACACACACACACACACACACAGAGCGATGTGTGGATAAATCACTGAGATTTGGGAAATGTGTTCAGAAGTACAACGATTAAGCACGCACAGGCAAATGTCAGAAGCATCTGTTTCGGTTTCCAAACAGGAAGTTGTAAATGTGCTTATTAGACGGAGGCAGCGTGATGCTGGCATCTATTGTGATGCCAGCATCACCACATTTCACATAGAAATATAAGCACCCATTTACTCGCTTAGCGGAGACTGTGGGGTGGTAGAGGACATCTCCCCGGACGCGTGGGTATGTCCAGATAGTTGCCTCGCGGAGGCCTCTTTGTCCAGTGTCCATTCTGGGTCTGGAAACGGCACTTTTTTGAGTGTTGACCCCAATAGAAGGTCTGCTGCTCTGAATTTTACACCTCTCCCGCTTAGCGGAGACTGTGGGGTGGTAGAGGACATCTCCCCGGACGCGTGGGTATGTCCAGATAGTTGCCTCGCGGAGCCGTCTTTTGTCCAGTGTCCAGTCTGGGTCCGGAAACGGTAATTTATTTTGCATTGACCCCAGTAGAAGCTCTGCTGCTCTGAATTTTACACCTCTCTCGCTTAGCGGAGACTGTGGGGTGGTAGAGGACATCTCCCCGGACGCGTGGGTATGTCCAGATAGTTGCCTCGCGGAGGCCTCTTTGTCCAGTGTCCATTCTGGGTCTGGAAACGGCACTTTTTTGAGTGTTGACCCCAATAGAAGGTCTGCTGCTCTGAATTTTACACCTCTCCCGCTTAGCGGAGACTGTGGGGTGGTAGAGGACATCTCCCCGGACGCGTGGGTATGTCCAGATAGTTGCCTCGCGGAGGCCTCTTTGTCCAGTGTCCATTCTGGGTCCGGAAACGGTACATTTTTTTGCATTGACCCCAGTAGAAGCTCTGCTGCTGTGAATTTTACACCTCTCCCGCTTAGCGGAGACTGTGGGGTGGTAGAGGACATCTTCCCAAACGCGTGGGTATGTCCAGATAGTTGCCTGGCGGAGCCGTGTTTTGTCCAGTGTCCACTTTATAAAGTCCATGCACTCCAGTGAATAGCATTTATCCATTTAGATAACTTTTTTATGTTATTTAATTACTTATTTTTACACAGAAACATCATGTGTGTCTTTACAATAACTGTAATGTAATAATAATACTAATAATGTAATGTAAAAATTATTTAATTAACGAATTAAATAATCTTATTTTATTCTGAAAGCAACCGGATGTCTTAAATCTGCTAGCTGTCAGACCGGAAGTTCTAAATTTGCTCATAAGACGGAGCCTTAGACGGAGCCAACTCGCAGGCAGTGCGAGAGGCTGGTTACAGGATTCTATAGGTCAGCCGTTTTGGTGTGACACACACGGCTTCCACATTTAGCTTCATACTGGGTGAAAGTGTCCTTCCAAAAATTATTATTTCGCTCGAAATTCTTATTCACAATGACATCGAGTTGAGGTGTTTGTGTTTTAGGGTAATTGTTGCATAAGCGCTATTTCGCACTATTTCTCCCTCCCCTCCCCTGTGTCTGAAGCAGCTAGCATGGAAGCTATATGGATTATGGAAGCTTTCCCTCCGATTGCACACAACCATGCCGTTATCCACGCGTCCATCCGATTGCTTTTAATGTAAATGTCCCATCCACTGAGCAATAGCGATATAAGCGCCTTATTCATTCATTCGATTCATTTGGGTGTGGGGCTGTGCAGTGCTGTGGGCAGCCTTTCTGACGGAGGCTCGGAGCTGCTGCTGCTGACGCTGTTCGAGTCGCATGGAGCAGTATAGAGTAGGCGTGGCGCAGCATTAGAAGGGCGCAGCAAATGCACGACATTGAGGGGTAGAAACCATCCCGGTCGCGTGGTTCATCTAACGCGTGTGTCACTGTGAAGGACTGGCCCCAATAAGTGAACGTAGTTGGCGTAGTAGACGCCAACATGACGATTCTGACGTAGGCTGGTGATGTTGAGCAACAATGGCGTGGTTGACAAAAGTAATATTTATTCAGTAATTAAGACATTTCTTTCAATGAAATGTAGCCTATATGTATTCTGGGAGTGTGCCGAATTTATTTTGCATATAGAGATGTGTGGTGAAAGTGTGGTTGGGTCGGAGAAAGCTGTTGGATAAACGGCCATGTGCTTATGTACCCCTGTCTATTAGGGTAGCAGGATTATTATGATTATTATTATTAGTATTGTTATTGTGATTATTACATGGATTATTGTTGTGATGTGAGCTTGTGGCTGACTCACTATCTAGAAAATAAAAACATGGCACTTAATTTAAAATAGGTTACAGACCCCTGTTATATGCGCTTGTTTTGGGATTCTTTTTAAAGACCTATTTACTTGTTTCTATGAGACATGGCAACGCCAACAGCGCAGCGAAAGGCATCCACGTCTTTCTCTTGTGAAATGCTGAGATTAGAAACGACCATAATTATTTCATTTCTCAACCTTAAAAAATAAATAAAGACATCTCCATAATCCTTGGGAAGTGTGTGTAGCAAAAGTAGTCGGCATTGTCATGGTTGAAAGTATTCATGCAACACTGACGCTGTAAGCTGTGTGATGCTAACGCGCTAACACCGTTAGCATGGTCTGTGTTGGTCAAAGGAAAAAGGATAGATATGAAACTACTGGCCAAAGTGTCATACAAAACACAACACCTAAAATCGGAATGTGATGGTGACCTATTGAGCACAAACAGACAATCATGATTTGCTTGCTGGACCTATAATTAATTTATGTGCATTACATTTCCACCTCGCACATATAAATCAAAAGCAAGATGGATGCTAACGCGCTAACACCGTTAGCATGTTCTGTGTTGGTCGGAAAAAGGATAGATATGAAACTACTGGCCCAAATAAATGTCATAGAAAACACAACACCTAAAATCGGAATGTGATGGTGACCTATTGAGCACAAACAGACAATCATGATTTGCTTGCTGGACCTATAATTAATTTATGTGCATTACATTTCAACCTCGCACATATAAATCAAGCCACAGTGCAGTCAGAGAGTAGTTCACAGGTCACACACAGGAGCAGTGAAAGGGGGAGGGGACTTGGGATGGCAGTGTAGAGTAGGCACGACATTGAGGGGTAGAAACCATCCCGGTCGTGTGGTTGATCTAACGCGTGTGTCACTGTGAAGGACTGGCCCCATTAAGTGAACGTAGTTGGCGTAGTAGACGCCAACATGACGATTCTGACGTAGGCTGTTGAGGTTGAGCAAGAATAGCGTGTTTCAGAAAAGTAATATTTAAACAGTAAAGAAGACATTTTTGGCGAATGCAATGTAGTCTATGTCTTTTGTGGGAGTGTGCAGGTTTTATTTTGCATAGAGAGATGTGTGGTGGAAGTGTGGCTTGGTCGGAGATAGAGCACGAATGAACGGCCAGGTGCTCATGTACCCCTGTCTATTAGGGTAGCAGGATATATATAGAGCTATTTAACACTTATTATGAAAAAAAGAATAACATACCCTACCTTAAGTTCACCGCACAACCCTTCCGGCATGTATCGTTCTACAAAAATGTCACGTTCACACTTTGTTTCCCTCTCAGCATCATCTCATGCAGCAGGTTGCGTAGCATTGTGTTTAGCCATCGTAATGCGTTACCTCCCAGCAGCATCTCATGCAGCAGGTTGCGTATAGCATTGTGTTTAGCCATCGTAATGCGTTACCTCCCAGCAGCATCTCATGCAGCAGGTTGCGTGGCATTGTGTTTAGCCATCGTAATGCGTTACCTCCCAGCAGCATCTCATGCAGCAGGTTGCGTATAGCATTGTGTTTAGCCATCGTAATGCGTTACCTCCCAGCAGCATCTCATGCAGCAGGTTGCGTATAGCATTGTGTTTAGCCATCGTAATGCGTTACCTCCCAGCAGCATCTCATGCAGCAGGTTGCGTAGCATTGTGTTTAGCCATCGTAATGCGTTACCTCCCAGCAGCATCTCATGCAGCAGGTTGCGTATAGCATTGTGTTTAGCCATCGTAATGCGTTACCTCACAGCAGCATCTCATGCAGCAGGTTGCGTAGCATTGTGTTTAGCCATCGTAATGCGTTACCTCCCAGCAGCATCTCATGCAGCAGGTTGCGTGGCATTGTGTTTAGCCATCGTAATGCGTTACCTCCCAGCAGCATCTCACGCAGCAGGTTGCGTAGCATTGTGTTTAGCCATCGTAATGCGTTACCTCCCAGCAGCATCTCATGCAGCAGGTTGCGTAGCATATTGTGTTTAGCCATCGTAATGCGTTACCTCTCAGCATCATCTCATGCATGAGCAGGTTGCGTAGCATTGTGTTTAGCCATCGTAATGCGTTACCTCTCAGCATCATCTCATGCAGCAGGTTGCGTAGCATTGTGTTTAGCCATCGTAATGCGTTACCTCCCAGCAGCATCTCTTGCAGCAGGTTGCGTATAGCATTGTGTTTAGCCATCGTAATGCGTTACCTCTCAGCATCATCTCATGCAGCAGGTTGCGTAGCATTGTGTTTAGCCACCGTAATGCGTTACCTCCCAGCAGCATCTCATGCAGCAGGTTGCGTAGCATTGTGTTTAGCCATCGTAATGCGTTACTTCCCAGCAGCATCTCATGCAGCAGGTTGCGTAGCATTGTGTTTAGCCATCGTAATGCGTTACCTCCCAGCAGCATCTCTTGCAGCAGGTTGCGTATAGCATTGTGTTTAGCCATCGTAATGCGTTACCTCTCAGCATCATCTCATGCAGCAGGTTGCGTAGCATTGTGTTTAGCCACCGTAATGCGTTACCTCCCAGCAGCATCTCATGCAGCAGGTTGCGTAGCATTGTGTTTAGCCATCGTAATGCGTTACTTCCCAGCAGCATCTCATGCAGCAGGTTGCGTAGCATTGTGTTTAGCCATCGTAATGCGTTACCTCTCAGCATCATCTCATGCAGCAGGTTTGCGTAGCGTTGTGTTTAGCCGTCGTAATGCGTTACCTCCCAGCAGCATCTCCTGCAGCAGGTTGTCTATCTTGGCCAGACCACACAGCTTGATGAAGTGCAGTTGTTCGATCATCTGCCAGGTGATGCTCTGCAGTGTGGGCAGCAGCAGCAGCAGCTCTCCAAAGCGACCCCGGGAGTCATACTGACGGTCGTTGATGTAGTCCTCCAGGCTCATCTGCACCTGCACGCATACACGCTCGCATTGGTTACTTTAACCACATGATTTCTATAGTGTCAATATTCTGGGCCAAATATTGCTAAATTATAACATGCGCTCACGACACATTGTGACATGTTTTGAGCTAGTTGATTTGGCATACAAGGAAATACTATACCAGGCCTAGTATAGAGCCCTGGTGGGGTACCCTGGTCAACTGTAACCTTATAGTAATAATACTCTTAAGGGTTTAATTAAGCAGTTATTCTCTTTCAAATGTAGACTGGTAGCTACTGAAAAAACATTTGCTATGGAAATGTGAGAATGTATTGCAGGAAAACAAACTGGACTAATAATAATAACGATAATTGTAGTAATATTGCAGGTTAGACAATTTGAAATGATTTCACGTTCAAAAACCGTTGGATGTGTTGGATGTGGGTTTTTTTTTTATCCTTGTTGGAAAGTCAGGCTTGAGTCTTAACTGAAGCAGTTGCTCCAAACGGTGCACTAATGGAAACATTAATATCCCATTTTCGGCGGGAGAGAACCCCTTTTGGTATAGCATTATGTTATGCTTTATAGCTATTGAAAAATAGCAGATCTATTCTGGTCTGCTATTTTTGAAAAACCGAAGAACGACGGACACAGAAACATAGCTTTTTCAGAAAACTGTCAGGATGACGTAGAAGACATTTTTAAAATCTGATCTCAGGTCAGAATGGGATATAGAAGAGAGGCAGGGCTTTATAGTAAGCTGCCTGTGAGGGTCCAGCGGATGACTCACCTGCAGGCGCATGGCCTTGATCTTGGACGGGTCCCTCAGGGACTTGGCATCTGGAGGAGGGGTCACACACACACAGGGGGGACGGAGAGACCAGCGAGGGATGGTGGAAACCAAGGGCAGAATGGGAGATATAGAATGTGAGGATATGAGTGGGATTTGAGGCAATAATTTATGATTAAACTGGGGCATCGCTGGCAAAATGAAGAGATTGGGTCAGGGGAGGAGGGAGGGAAGGAAGGTGGGGACAGGTCATATGAGAAGGAGACGGGTATTGTGCTCATAATAAGCTATGGAAGGGGCGCCCCCCAGTGGCAAGAGTTCATACCATACAAATAAGGCTAAAAAAACATTTTTGAGTGGTGCAACCACTCCAAGGAACAGCAATGTCCGTTCATGTTTGTTTGTTTGTTTGTGTGTGACTATGAGCACCAGTACCAAAAGTAGCGCTGTTGTGCCAGAAACAGAGAGAGAGAGATAGTGCTGCACTGTTGCCTGCTAATGAGAGAGAGAGAGAGAGTGGGGGTGGGGGGGGGGGGGGGGGATTTGCACCACTCAGTTCACACGGGTGTGATTTCTTATTCCAGGAAATACACTTACAAGTGTAAGTGAAGTACACTTGATTTATAGTGCAATTTCAAAGTTGAAATAAAGCATTGCCTTGAATAGGAATATTTGGAAATGCATTTACTACGCTGTGATTCCCTCTGATAGTGTCAGAAAAGTTAGGGGAGGGGGGGGGGGGGTGGTAGGCTATTAGGTTTGTTTCTGCTCTGTTTTCTCTGTTTGTTTCTCCCTTTCTTAAAACTCAATCTACAAGCTACAATTTGTGTTGTGACTTGTTGTGGGCTTGTAAATCTGCTATTGCTGCTGTTGCTGAATGTTATAGGGATGGACTAGGGGTGCTATAGGGTTGTGATGAACTGATCTGTTATCTACTTTGACTCTTTTGTGCCTTTGATTGTGTCTTCTGTAGCAACACTTACTTACGTCTGTTTGTTTGTTTGTTTGTTTTGTCTCACTTCTCCCCACTTTCACCATCTTAAGCTCTTTTAATGAATTAATCACTGAAAAGGAAGGGCTCCTTATCAACAAGGAAGTATCTTGTTTTGCTAGCTGTGCAGCTTAGATCTGGCCTATGTGCAGTAATAGCATGCTTAGGGAACACACTGTTATGAAGTGTCAATGATTGACTCCTCCATTCAAATCAGGGTTGTTCACGAACAGGAAATAATGTTAAAGTATGATGATGTCATGTGGGAGAGACAGTTTAATTTATTCTTTATAACTAGCCCGGACAAAGAGCCACACTCTGACACTCAGGCTTAGAAATACCTACCTGTGTGTACTGAGTGATTCATGTTTATGCATTTCAGGTCCATTCAGTAACATAATCTATTTTTACAAGTGAATCCTACAAATCTTCAAGTTAAATCTCAGTCAACTGTGCCATGGGGGATAAGCTATATATATCTGCTAAATGATGGCATTATAAAGCTAAATAAATAATAAATGTATTAAAATAACTAGAAAGGTCGCAATTTTTCAAAATTGCAAAGTGTGGTTGCCACAGTACATAGGCCCCTCCCACTAATATTGCCAGCCAATTACAATGTCACGTCACCCCTGTGATCCATGCATAACTACTTCGGAGAAGATTTATCTCCCAAAAATCATGTTGTACCGGGCTGTTTTCTGCCCCCTCAATGTCGCAACTCTGTCTATACTCTATGGCTCTGTTGTAATCCAAACGTACGTGTACGCGTGTGGGTAAAGGGATAGGGTGGCCTGGCTGGGTGTATGACTTGACTACCGCGGCCTGAATGATTCAGCCCTGCAGCCCTGCTGTGAGATATGATCTGGACGACAGATGTCAATATGAAGTTGAGGATAACATTGACCACTTCTGTGTCTTAGTCATACTTCTCTCTCCTTTCTTTGGTAATCTTTTTTGTCATCAGACGGACAGCTTGGTCATATACTTCTCTCTTTGTTGACGTTTTGTCAACTCATCCTCCTGCCGTTAACCCAGTGGTGGAAAGTAAATAAGTACATTTACTCAAATACTGTACTTAAGTACAATTTTGAGGTATTTGTACTTTACTTGACTGTATTCCAATTTCGAATACATTTACATCTACTCCACTACATCAGAGCCACCATTTGTACTTTACTTTAGTTACTAGTTACTTTGGAGATTTACATTTTGATTAGAAAAACATACATTACTGTAACCACTTCAACCCAATATACTATTCTCTTTTTTTTTCCTACACTGTTTTTCTTTTCTTTCTGTTTTTACCTCTATGTGCTGCAGGTATTTTTGCAAGCTTGAATGCTTTTGTGTTGTTTTCCTATTGAACTTATTCCTGTACTAAAGGTAGTAAGGTACTAACGGAACGGATTCCGAACAAGTCTATAGGCTTCCTTCCTGTTCTTTCACAGTAAATTCTCATTTTGATTAATTTTGCATACATTGTATTAATAAACTAAACTACCGGTAGACTAGCAGCAGGCACGGACAAACCGCTGGCTACAACACTAGCCATGTAGCTACACTAGCAGCATGTATATCTAGTGGCTGGCTGACTGCAGTGTAATCATATCAGACTTTGTGTTTGTCCTTACCGGGGTCAAAGAAGACGATGGCCTTGAGTGCTGCGTACTCATTGGTATCGATCTGGATGTCCTGGAAGGGTTGCACCAGCTCATCCAGCACCCGCATAGCCACCCGGCTGACCTCTGGCTCTGGGCTGTTCCTATGGATCACACAGCCATTACCTGCACACGCACACGCACGCGCGCGCACATGTACACACACACACACACACACAGTCACGCACACACACACACACACACACACACACACACACACACACACACACACACACACACGCACACACACGCACACACACACACACACGCACACACACACACACACACACACGCACACACACACACACACACACACGTACGCGCACACACACACACACACACACACACACACACACACACACACACACACACACACACACACACACACATGTATAAATGAAAATCACAGCCTAGACTCAGGGCCTCCTTGTGACTGCAGGTGTCAGCGCTGCTGGTCACTGATGTTGTCCGTCTAGATCTAGTGCATGAGGCGAGGGGACCGGTCACTTCTTACCTAGAACCAGGAAGTCCTTATATGGCATTGACCTCTTGGCAACCCCGAGCAAAAGGTGCTCACCTGCATGAGCCCTGAGCAGGCAGACCTGAACACACACACACACACACACACACACACACACACACACACACACACACATATTTGTGCCTGTATTTTCCGTGATTTAATATAGCATAGTGCCGTCCTATAATTAACACACATCACTACATGTACTGTACAGCACCTGGTCATCCAGAGGCAGCTCTCCAAAGGCAGGGATGTACTTGGCCCATTCCACCAGCACCAGCAGCTGCTGCCGCATGGAGTCGCACACGTCTGTCACCGTGGCTGACTTCTGGTCCGACATGTCTGATACACTGACCGCACTGTTGATCTGGAGGGAGAGAGACGACATGTCTGATACACTGACTGTACTGTTGATCTGGAGGGAGAGAGACGACATGTCTGATACACTGACTGTACTGTTGATCTGGAGGGAGAGAGACGATATGTCTGATACACTGACTGTACTGTTGATCTGGAGGGAGAGAGAAGACATGTCTGATACACTGACTGTACTGTTGATCTGGAGGGAGAGAGAAGACATGTCTGATACACTGACTGTACTGTTGATCTGGAGGGACAGAGAAGACATGTCTGATACACTGACTGTACTGTTGATCTGGAGGGACAGAGAAGACATGTCTGATACACTGACTGTACTGTTGATCTGGAGGGACAGAGAAGACATGTCTGATACACTGACTGTACTGTTGATCTGGAGGGAGAGACAAGCGTAAAGGAATGAGGATGGATATAGATGCACAACGTATACAGTATGTGAGAAAGAGAGAGATTCTTGAGTGACAAGCTTCTGGTTTTCTTGCAGTGTACACATTCTTGCACACATAGCCTACTTGACCACCCCACCACACGCACGCACACGCGCGCACTGGTTACCTAGAGAGGACGTTGACGTGTTTAAATAAGTAATACATTTTTATAAGCCATTTTAACCCAAAGTAATGAGGACAATGAAAAGAGCTGATGTCCAGTATAAGCTCACAACGCTGCATACAATAGTGCGACCCATTGTGAGCTTAATTATGGATCAGCTATTTTGCACAACACCGACACGCAACTATAACTTACAAAACTCAAAAAGTGCACCGTTTGTTTGGGTAGTTCAGTTGGTAAATAACTCACCTTTGGATCACAAGGTCATGGAATTAATCCCAGGCACCGTCAACTCAGAGTATGTATGAGAAACATGGCCTCTGTGCTGGGAGCCGATAGTAGCGTTCCATCTCCCAGGGGTCTAGTGCATTCTGTGTTTTCGGCTGACGCAGACGATAATTAAGCTTCTCCGACCCGCTACTAAAAACTAGGGATGTCCCGATTTTTGGCTTCCGTTCCGATCCGAATACTGATACCAGTGTCGTGATCTCGTGTTGTGTTTATAGCTATAACTATATATCTCGTGTTGTGTTTATAGCTATAACTATATATCTCGTGTTGTGTTTATAGCTATCTAGCTATATATCTCGTGTTGTGTTTATAGCTATAACTATATATCTCGTGTTGTGTTTATAGCTATCTAGCTATATATCTCGTGTTGTGTTTATAGCTATCTAGCTATATATCTCGTGTTGTGTTTATAGCTATAACTATATATCTCGTGTTGTGTTTATAGCTATCTAGCTATATATCTCGTGTTGTGTTTATAGCTATCTAGCTATATATCTCGTGTTGTGTTTATAGCTATAACTATATATCTCGTGTTGTGTTTATAGCTATCTAGCTATATATCTCGTGTTGTGTTTATAGCTATCTAGCTATATATCTCGTGTTGTGTTTATAGCTATCTAGCTATATATCTCGTGTTGTGTTTATAGCTATCTAGCTATATATCTCGTGTTGTGTTTATAGCTATCTAGCTATATATCTCGTGTTGTGTTTATAGCTATAACTATATATCTCGTGTTGTGTTTATAGCTATCTAGCTATATATCTCGTGTTGTGTTTATAGCTATCTAGCTATATATCTCGTGTTGTGTTTATAGCTATAACTATATATCTCGTGTTGTGTTTATAGCTATCTAGCTATATATCTCGTGTTGTGTTTATAGCAGACTCCTCACTCAAATGTGCACTTGCAGTTTGGGGCAACTCCAAAGCAAACTCCACATGCCCCAACATTGTATTTACCTGCCATAGTGTCAACCCCTTACCCCTCTGTCGGATTGGTGGTTAGATTGGCATATTCACGGATACCGATATGACCCCATGACAAATAAGGGCCGATCCGATACCGATACAGTATCGGGACATTCTCTACTAAAAACTAAAATGTGTAGCAAATGTATCTATACTGTATATACTTTTCCCAGGCCATTTACTAAACTGTTTTTTTTATTATATTTTGACACGTGCTTTTGCAATGTAAACATATGTTTTCTCATGCCAGTACAATTGAATGTATACGTTGCAGACAGCATGCCTGCAGAGCCTGGCCTAGTGGGGACAGATGGCGTCCACAGCCACTGTGCCATCTGTGGGGACAAGGCTACGGGCAAACACTACGGGGCCTCCAGCTGTGACGGCTGCAAGGGCTTCTTCAGGCGCTCCATACGCAAGAACCACGTCTACAACTGCAGTTACGTAGGTACACACACACACACACACACACACACACACACAACACAATTGAGAAGAGCACACTTTGTGCGCGGTTCGGCTGGCCAAGTCATATAGACCGTGAGGTCCGTGACGTACGGTATGCGGAAGTGCCGTTTACACCTGTGCTATTGATACTGACTTTATCTCTGCGTTCTCAACCCAGCTTTGTGGGTGGTCGCAGTTTCCCTTTCTGTGATGCGTATGGACGGATTACAGATAGCGCCCACACAACCTGCCCAGCATGGGAGAAAACGTGGTCAGTGGCCATTTGGCCAAAGATAAATCGCTTGAAAATGTACGGTTTGTGTGCGTCAGTGAGTGTCTCACTCAGATCGCAATGCCACATAGACGCTTGGCGTTAGACTTCTGGACTGGTAGGAATACAAGCACCATAATTGCCTTATTGGCCCTGCACCCACTGTCAAGGTGCGTGTAGAATAGGTATGCTCAGTAATGCACGCACGCATGCACACACGCGCACACAGTGAGGCTACCTGTTGGGACAGTGATTCTGCTTGGGCCAACACGGTGATGGGAGGCAGGTCTTGTGAGTCAGAGATGCTTCTGCGAGAGCTGATCCGATCCCTCTCATTCTGCACGGCTGAAAAACGCACGCACGCACACACACACACACACACACACACACACACACACACACACACACGCACACATTCAGTTCACATGGATGTGCTTGTGTGTGGCTCCAGAGAAAGATGAAAACACGATTAAGATTAAGGCCTGATAAGAGAGCTCTTTCCTAGAATGGGCTTCTAGATGTAGAGCGGCTAAAGCGAAGAGGTTTGGTGGTAGATGGAAATAAATAAATGGTTTTAGTTGCAACTCAGGTCTGTTTTAAGTGGTTAAATGCAGGCGTTTGGGTTGCAGTGCTGCTCAGCCGGGGTGAAAACAGGTTGGCTGCAGGAGAGTGTGAAGTCAAACGTTAACCAGCCACAACCCAGAACAACAAGTCTGAATAGCACATGATTGGCTGTCATAAAAGGCCCACGTCAAGGTTATGACCCTCATAAACGCACACACGAGTGCACGCACACACACGCACGCACACACACACAGACTACGTAATCAGCAGCTATTTTATGACTCCGTTTCACCCATCTCGAATGTGTTACAGCCTTTACTTCAGCAGCCATTTTGCGCGCGTGTGTGTGTACGGTATGTGTGTGTGTTTAATAAGCTGTCCCACTGTAAGCCTCTGCTTGGTTTCAGGCTTTCAGCGATTAAAACGTCCAATGCAGTGAATGCACAGGCGATTAGCGGTTTACTGTTCATGTTTTACTGTACATGCTGTCCGTCATATACTGTAGCAAGAAAGGAAACGGGAGCAAATGGAGAAACTTGTTTACACCTTTTTTACACATGTGAAGCTGTGATGTGACAAGAATGTAGATTTTTGAATATCTTGATTGTTGTGAAAAAACAATATCAATGCATCTAAATAGAGACTCCATGCAACAATATAATGCAGAAAAATACCACCAATTTATAGGTTGACATTTCAGTACAGCCTGTTGTTTAAACTATTAATAGCCATAATAATCATGTCCTTCCTTAGTGGCCTTCTATGAGTTATAATAACCACATTTGATCTGCATTCATCATGTGTAAACTCAAGAAGGGTTAGGGTTAGATTTGAATCAGAAATCTACAATGAAAACAATCAGATTTTGCAGTGTGTGTTAATTCTTACCTTCTTTCTTCATACCAGCCCTGAAGCATTTGTTGAGCCTGCAGAACCGACACTGGTTCCTTTTGTCTTTATCCACAACACACTGTCTGCTGAACCTGCGCATGGAATATACAGTACACATTATGGTGACATACAGTACTGTGCTGAACCTGTAGCCTACATTAAATGCAGTATAGTACAGTATAGTATACACATGGTGACATATAGCTCTTTTCAACGGGGTGCATACTTAGTTTAGACTAGTCATGGGTTAGACATGGGTTAAGGTTAGGTTTAGGTGTGCTGCCCCGTGGGAGGTTAGGTTTAGGGTGAGGGTTTGAGATAGGTTGTAGGTGTAGGACTAATGACTGGTCTAACCAATGACTAGTCTAAACCAAAAACTGTCTAAACTAAGTACAGCACCCCTTTTCAACTACAAGAACTATAGTGACCCGTGAGGTGCAGTACTCGCAGTAGTTTAGACAGTTTTTGGTTTAGACTAGTCATTGGTTAGACCAGTCATTAGTCCTATACACCTACAACCTATCTCAAACCCTCACCCTAAACCTAACCTCCCACGGGGCAGCACACCTAAACCTAACCTTAAACCACTTCACCCTTTTTGCAAAAATATATATGTTAATGATGTTTAGAAGCTTTAGAACACTTTCCTGGGGGTCTTTATGTGTGTAATATGTGGTTTTAGATATTTTAGATTGTAGCAGTGAGCACTAGTGTCTCTGATGTCATGGACACTGGTCTCACTACCTTCCTGGACTACAATTCCCATAATTCTTTGGTGCTCTGCTCCTCCTTGTGGATAGGGGGGAGATCTGTCTTACTGAGACAACATGTAGTCCAGGAAGGAAGTGAGCCCAGTGTCCATGACATCAGAGACACCGGGCTCACTGCTACAATCTAAAATATCTAAAACCACATATTACACACATAAAGACCCCCATGAAAGTGTTCTAAAGCTTCTTAACGTCATTAACATATATGTTTTTGCAAAAAGGGTGAAGTGTCCCTTTAACCCATGTCTAACCAATGACTAGTCTAAACTAAGTATGTCATGCCAGTTCTCACAACCTAGTTTTAGCCCTTCTCATTTGGTAGTACTAAACCTGAGTTTCCTACTCACGTTATCAAAGTTACACAATTATCCATCTCAATCATTGATACAGCTGGGGGCAATTTATCCAACGGTTTAGATTACAAATAAATATGAGTATTATTATTATTAGAGTAATAAATCAATCGGATTCTGATTCTGATAAACAGACACTGTTGTGCAATAGGCAGCGCACGCACAGCGCATCACAGCAAGAGGCAAGGATAAGCATTTTAAACACATCTTAGTTGTAAGGGTATCGGCTATTGCTTCATGTCACACACTCACTGTCTCAATCATTTTTAAAGAGTAAATCACCTCTCTCTCTCTCTCTCTCTCTCTCTCTCTCTCTCTCTCATTAGCAGGCAACAGTGCAGCACTATCCCTCTCTCTGTTTCTGGCACAACAGCACCCTTACTGGTACTCATAGTCATATACTGGTGCTCATTAACCAACACATAGGCGGACACATAGGTACATACAGTAGGTGAACACGGACATTGCTGTTCCTTGGAGTGGTTGCACCACTCAAAAAGACACTAAGATTGTTCAACTATACGTCCACCCCAGCTCCTATACTTGTTGTTATGCGGGTGTGATTTGATCAATGTTTGTATTTCTATTTGTATTTCTGTTCTATCCCCGGGGGATCTCTGTTTTGATGTACTCGTGCGTGTGCATGCGTGTTTGCATGCTGTGTTGTGTGTGTGTGTGTGTGTACCTACGTACCTGCAGTTGTAGACGTGGTTCTTGCGTATGGAGCGCCTGAAGAAGCCCTTGCAGCCGTCACAGCTGGAGGCCCCGTAGTGTTTGCCCGTAGCCTTGTCCCCACAGATGGCACAGTGGCTGTGGACGCCATCTGTCCCCACTAGGCCAGGCTCTGCAGGCATGCTGTCTGCAACGTATACATTAAATTGTATTGGCATGAGAAAACATATGTTTACATTGCAAAAGCACGTGTCAAAATATAATAAGTTTAGTAAATGGCCTGGGAAAAGTATATAGTTGGAGGGGTTTAACAGGGTTTTACATGTTATGGTATAAAGATATTTGAAACACAGCAGCTTTGCGCCGCGGTCACCTTTGGGACAATTCGCAGCATTTTCTCTCAAAGCCATATTTACAAAAAGCCCTCGGATTTAAAATAGTATGTTTAAAGGTAGCAGCTCTGTTTCTGCCTATATGTGCAGTATGGTTCTAGAGGTATACTCTGTACGATTGCAGGATTCAGTTAACATAAAATCAGTTTAGCCACTTGAACCCATATATACATCTTGTATGGGTGTCCCTTGTCCAAATATTTTCAGATGTGTATACATGCATGGACATTGGTCATTATATTGGTTGTTAATGGTGCCCCAACTTTCAGCAGCTGTCAAAAATCCCCCTAGGGTGGCTGAATAGACACCAATGTGGGATGTGTTACTGTTAGTAGACAGTGACACATTTACAAACACATTGGTGAAGACAATTCTTGGTAAGAAATGTATTCCCTGATTTGACAATATTTTCTGACTATCGTACAGAAATTATGTGATACTATCATGCTCACAGACAGACAGACAGACAGATAGTGTTCACAAGAGACAATCACAGTATCCTGTAGGAGTGTCTCTCATGATCGTCTGTGAGTGACTGATCACCCATGGACATGATTATGTGACATCATCATGACCATACTGTATAGAGACACACCATATACAGTAATATACACATCAACACATTAATTAATATGCATTATTTGCAGAAAGTATACAGCTAAGGAATTGGACCTCTAAGTGTAACGATGCACCACTTAGTCTTAGATACTTATATTTTCATATAATTTAATCCCACACCATGGAATCTCATCATGCATTCCTTTGGGGAATAACGTTTGTATAAACTATAAATCCAGTAAACTTCCCTTCTGTTCAAAATGTCATCAGTGTTTCCACCTCTCTCTGGTAGAGTCCATTTTCATACCCTTGACCTGAAAGATGTCATGTTTTACTCACTAAGTCAATTCAATGTTTGGGCACATATTTCTCGATCCCTCCCAAGCAGGTGTTCTAGCAGTAAGCTAGTTCAAATAATGTGGCGTATTGATCTGTCTGCTTTCTCAAAACTCTTTTCCTGATGCTGTTGTGCAAACATCATCATCATCGTTTAGTTCAAGCCTAAAGATCACACACACACACACACACACACACACACACACACACACACACACACACACACACACACACACACACACACACACACACACACTGACACACACCCATTACGTGCCAAGGAGAGTTAAAGTCAATGTTCTACCAGCTGTATCCGTCTTTTTCACGTGCACTGCAAGTGACATAAGCACATCAGAAAGATCCCTATCTCCCTGCTCTACTATAAAGAACACATTTATGAACCATATCTGCAAATCCATCTGTTTAATAACTACTTATAGCAAAGCCAGAGGTTCCTATTTTCTATTACAGGGGCCCACTTTAAAAGGTGTTCGCGGCCCACCCATGTGGAAGTATGGACAGTTTTATACTCTCAAGAGTTAAAGATCTATAAAGGTCCATTTGGTTACCAACTCTCCATCATTTAACCTGAGTCTCCTGCTCATATCGCTCACACAAGAGGGAATCTGCAATGATCACTATCAGAAGATTAAGCAGTTGTTTAAACGAGAAAATATCACTTCTACTCCCTACTAATCTATTTTCCTGGTATATACTGTATTGTATTACTGTCCTATTTTGATCCCAATCAATAGCCTGAAATTTAAATTGATACCTAAATGTCATATGCGTTCGTCCAAATGTCAGAGTTTTGGGATAGTCTCGCTCATGTCACGTCCGAGTCAAAGCTGAAATGGGGCATGTTAAATAAGATTTAATGTTAAATAAGATTTAACATGCTAACTAATGTTAAATAAGATTTAACATGCTCGCCCAACCTCTTTCCTCCACTGAGATGTATCACTAACATACCACTGCATAGCCATGCTGTTTAAGAGATCAATGATTTACATACTGTACAGTAAATCACGACCGATTGATAATTAATTGCATGCTCTAGTATACTAATGTTGATAAAAGCTTAACTAAGCCCTAAATCTAAGATGAAGGCTTCTTAGACCAATACACCATATATAGACCAATGGCATTATAAATCCATATCAATCTATTTATGAGACTGTGATACTGTAGAAACGCTTACAATCCTGTTTTCTACAGCAGGGTTTCTCAATGTGGGTGCCACAGAATACTATACTAATTCATCTATCAGTTTAAGCACTTGGTTTTCAACCTTTTTCACACCAAGGCCCGTTATCTATTTGGGCATTTGAGCCACGGACTACCATTATGATGAGATTTAGCCTCTCGGACCCCAAAACTTTGAATATTTTGTTATCGTTGGATAAACTTTTGTCCACAATTCCATGCTGTATTGATATGGTACGGTAGCATAATCAAATGATCAAAATAACAATTCTCCAATGGTCTAGAGTGACTTCTTGTAAATAATTTAACTCTTGAGAGCGTAAAAGGTCCTTTTAGAGTTAAAGATCTATAAAGGGTCCGTTGGTTGGGAGCACCTGGAACCTCCTCAAGGACCACTGGTGGTCCCAGAGCCACTGGTGGTCCCCGGGCCACTGGTGGTCCCAGGGCCACTGGTGGTCCCCGGGCCACTGGTGGTGGTCCCCGGGCCACTGGTGGTCCCACTGGTGGTCCCAGAGCCACTGGTGGTCCCCGGGCCACTGGTGGTGGTCCCCGGGCCACTGGTGGTCCCACTGGTGGTCCCAGAGCCACTGGTGGTCCCCGGGCCACTGGTGGTGGTCCCCGGGCCACTGGTGGTCCCCGGGCCACTGGTGGTGGTCCCCGGGCCACTGGTGGTCCCACTGGTGGTCCCACTGGTGGTCCCCGGGCCACTGGTGGTCCCACTGGTGGTCCCCGGGCCACTGGTGGTGGTCCCCGGGCCACTGGTGGTGGTCCCCGGGCCACTGGTGGTGGTCCCCGGGCCACTGGTGGTGGTCCCCGGGCCACTGGTGGTCCCCGGACCACTGGTGATCAAAACCATTGTGACTAAAACCCTCTCTACTTAGTTGCCCTGTACTTGGTGCATTCTCTTTCAATCTACAGTACACCAAATCTCTTCACCAAAAACAACAGATCTACAAGCTCACAATGCCACATTGTGACCATGTTGCTTTGGTGAATGTCCCCCCCCCCCCCCCCCCCCCCTGAATAGAATGCTGTGGTTAGTTACTTCAAGTGTAATCTGAGTTCCCAGAAGTTTTATTTTTCGCCACTAGGCGGGCGAGAAAAAAGGAACGTATCCCTATGAGGGAAGTACGTTGCGCTCAGAATCTGAGCGGACACTCCCCTTTCCGGTCTGAAGCACTGTGCATACCATGAAAATAGTCCGAAGGGAATCCAATTCCAAATTGAATTGTAGTAGGCCACCACCGCTCAAGGAGCAATTGTTTCCCTTCCGTCTTATTTAGATGTAGCGCCCACTCCATGTGGAACCCGCCCCTGTCTTTTGATTCGCATTTCATTTGAAACGCAACGCACTGGGCCACGCCCCTGCTGCACAGGATCTGAGGCCAATTTTCCTAGACTACTTCAAGTGTAACGTTAATTTCAATCTATCCTATAATGGAAACGGATATTGTCTCAAGTGTTCTTCCTGATAAACTGCATGATGTCTTAAGGGGAAAGATTGCAATATTTATGTAGGACTACCGTAATAT